>NW_016159328.1:39157-52461 GCF_001687245.7 Rhagoletis zephyria | reverse complement strand
AAAGTCTACTGAGGAAATCATCAAAATCTATGCTGTATAAGCTTTATCTCCTATAGCACTGATTGTTCAGATACCAGTTTTTGCCATATATCTCCTTTATGTAGGAAACTAAACCCAATAAATTGTGTTACCGGTTTACATACCGATCACATAGCAGTGAAAATCACTTAGATTGGTGCCATATAAAGTATATCTTCCATACCTCTGATTGTTTAGATGCGATTTTTTATATAAGTATGTAACTCCTCTATCGATGTATGCAGATGTATTCAAAAGCAGTAATCTGTCAAAGTAAAATTTGCAGATGTTCATGAAAGGTATGAAGCCTTCGGCATAGCCGAAGACAGCGCTGCTCTTACTTGTTTTTACTTGTTTTACTTACGTGTGGCTTCAAGATTCTTAAAATGGTGCATTTCAAACAAGTCGGTTTGTCCAAACAGGTTCTATAACCGTTAAGTGACCTTTGTTTTTTACTTATCATAACTTATACTTTTTTACAAGCAGGATTTGCTGAATGAGGGCTAAGCCATTTTTCTAAAAAATTTTCAACTATGCTGTTCTTCCAGTAAACGCGAGATTTGTTTCTATACAGCTTACGTACATTCTTTTATATATAAGGTATTCATATTGGAATTTTGATCAACCAGCGCTTCCTAACACATTCTTACCTGTGTACGTAAGTAAGTATGTACAAATGTATGTATTTGAATAATTTTAGACTTAAAACGTTTATTTAGGCGAAAAAGTAGCGAAATTGCAAATGTTTTCATTGTCAATCGAAAAAATCATAATTGTTTTTTTTTCTTAATAACTTTAGGACATTTTCAAATAGAATATTCATATTAGAGGCCATGGACATTGGCATCAAATACAACATATCTGTAAAGTTTCAAGAGTGTTCCTCGAAATTTCAATAAATGCCAGCGTGCAGAAAATCTGTCGCAGCAATTTTTTATTTATTATTTGTTACGATTTGTTTTTAAATTTTAATAATTGAAGATGCTTAAAAATTTTGAAATTAAACGGTGAAAATTTTCTTATTGCCAATATTTAATTACTTTTAATTTAAGGCGTACGAATAAAGTTGTTTGGTGACTGTGTTACGGGGCGTATACGTTACATACGCAACTACGGGTAGGTGTATTTATTTTATATTTATTTTTTAAAACATACATATATCTTTTTTAATTTCCATTTAAATAAAATTTCGCAATGGAATCTTGTTCTTTATACAAAACTCAAGATAATGCATTTTATCAGACAGGTGTACCACTTTTTTGTCGAAAAATGTAACAACTCTGGAAATGTGCTGATATAAATTTTTATCTCTTCTTTTTATAAATTATAACTCATACGCACAGTATGACGCTCACAAATTTTCATTGCTTCCGCTAAATAAAGCTGCACGACTTGTTAAAAAATGTTTGCATATTAATATGAAATGAGAAATATATGTAGATAACATCGCTTGCCATTAAGAATTTTGCAACATAGGCACGTACATGCCACGTACAATGCACACACACGCTTGCGAAAAGATATTATGTACGGATTTGCATAGCGATGATTTTGTGCGCATACATTTTTTGTCATATAATCGAACATAGACAAAACAAATAAGGGGATAATAAAAAAAACAGCAACTCTGATTAACCTGATGCATACTTTAGGCAGCACCTTCAGGTGGGCCGGTGTATGTGTGTTAATGAAATGCACAGCTATTCAATTTGGCAGCCGCGTTGGGATACTCTACACCAGGCATGCCCAGCGCAGGGCATTTGGTTATGGAGTTCTGCCTGCCTTGGGCATGACTGCTCTACACCACAAATCCATGGCGAAAAAAGTATATAGCTGATGAGGTGAAATATTTGGGTTTGTTTTTCACCTTGTAAAAATTACACAGGTGTGCATAGATTAACAAATACCTACACAAGCAAATATATGTATACGCATGATGGCGCATATGATTTTATTTGCAAAAATGTAATGTATTTTATAAAATGCTATTCGAGTGCAAAACAAATAAATTAAATCAATCAAGGCAATAAACCGCTGGTGTAACGTGCATGTTTTGTCAAATTCCAAGTACAGCGTAAAATACATATTTGGTTGAATATACTTTTTTAATTCAGTAGAAATCTGTCTATATTTGTGCAAGTGGTTGTTACTAGAAACGGTGCTATCACCACTCAAATCTCTAGAGTAATAAGCTTCCTCAACAATTATGCCAAGTACCAGCATATTTACACTTTATTATCTGTAAATAACTATATACATATGTATGCACATTAGGGCGGTCCTTAAAAAATCAAATGAAGTATTTTTTTCAGTCTCACCCGCGCAATCGGTAATACCACGGTCACAGATATCACATATGAATTTTGGACCCGATTGGAGATGGTTATGACGTCTTCATAGGGTGTTCTAAAGTTTGACCTCTGTGCGACCCGCCTTAACCCTCTCCAATTGGGACTAAAATTTATATGTGATATCTTCGACTATAGTAGCATCGATGGAGGGGTTTAGGCTTAGGAAATCTGTTGCAAAAATTTGCTTCTTACATTTAAGTACCACCCTAATGTACATACATACACATGTGTGTGCACTACAGTATATGCGCTTATATGGAAGTGACTAGAGCGACCTTTTATGACCTAATATCCTTGCCAGTTATACATATTTGTTATAGTGTAATAAATAAGATAGTTAGCGGTTACCTTGAAATGCCACCATGTATGTATGTATGTATTGTATACTTGTAGAATGACTACACATTTGTACAAATATGTAAATTAACATTCGTTTGTAGTATCTATGTATGTACGAGTGTAAGTCAAGTTCACGTACAGGTTCAAGTTTATTTACGTCAACAAGCTAAAAAGGAGCGGCAAATTACTTAATTAAATTTATCATAAAAGTGGGTTGAAAAGAACGTAACGGCTAATTAAATATCAACATGAAATTTTTAGAGAAACCTTAACTGGAAAACTATTTAAATGGCATACCAGGCAGCATTTGTACAATAAAGGAATATGTATGGGTCAATCCATGTCAAATCGAATCTTGGTGGGGACTTTATCCGTTCCATATAAGCGAGTTCTGTCAAAGGAAAAATTAAATTTTTTTTTTAAGTTATGCAAAAATTATTAATTTCACAATTTCTTGTCTTGGTCTGGTCTTGTTTTAGGGGTGATATTTTGGGCTATAAAGAAAAAATATATTATGAAAATTGGAAAAATAAAACGTTTATAGAATTTTGATATAAAAAAATCGCAAAAGCAAAAAACTAATAAAAATTTTAGGAAATTTTTATAGTTTTTTTTTTACTGTAGATGCCTCAAACTGATCTTAAAATTTTCAAGAAGGTGTTTTAAAGATATGAATTTCTGCGCTTTGTAACTTTTTGTTTGCAAGCTCAAAATAAAGTTATTAAAAAAATGTATTTAATTTTAGTATTTTTAATTTATAGTTTGTAATATTTTTTTTTTTAATTAAAAAATTCATAACTTTAAGCAAGTAAAAATCTCAGGATGTTTTAAGATGCGTTAGAGATATTTTATGAAAAACAAGTAATTTTAAAGCAAAAAACCAGTGACCGAACATAACAGTTATTTATGAAAACTGTCATTGAAAAATTCGCTATGAAGTAAATGTTATTCAACAAAGTTGTACATATCAATCGATTTCTTTTTTCACCCAGAATACAATTTGGAAATAAAATTTTATTTGCAATTTTTAAGAAAGATTAAAAAATAACGATTATTTTTGATTTTTATTTTATAAATCCAAAATAACAATTATTTTTGATTTTTATCTAAATAATCTGCCAATAGCCGTTATTTTTGATTTATATATTAGATGTCTTAGAATATCGAATACTTTTATTTATAGAAGTAATCAATAAAAATCGGTCAGTGACTTTTACTTTTAAAAGTTATCAATATAAATCAGTAATAAAATGCTCAGTGCATTAAAAATTTAGTGCAGCGTGCCCAACCCTGTCCAGGATCCATCACGTGGAGTTTGCATGGCTATATTTATACCCATTTTATTTACTTTTTTAAATTTATAAAATTTTTATTTTTGTAATCCTTATTTTATTTTTTGTATATTTTTTAGTTTTTCATATTTCTTCTTCTTTTTCAGTAAGTTATACATCGAGGAGTTCGTTTTCTGATTCCTCTTCATTTTCAGTTTCGCCCGCCATTTATATTTTCTTAAACGAACTTTAGATCTGTAATCAGCTATCCCAAATACCTACCTATAGACAGTAGAGTAAAAATGTATATTTTTTTTTAACTCATCCGCTGTATTGGATCCGTCATCTTAAATTTTCTAAATCTGAAATCAGATTCGAAATCAGTGAGGCCAAGAAACCCCTTGTACGAAGTCTCATTAAAATCGATCAAAGGATTGATATTTTTGCCATTTTTGATGAGCTGCTGGCCCATAGCGCATTGGTCGGTTTGACATGGATTGACCCGTATATAGGCGTATATACGGAAAGCAGTGTATGCTTTAACCATATACATACATATGTATGTACTCACAAAAGTTTTCATATATGCACATATGTAGGTATGTACATACAAATGTGTTCATGTGCGTAATAGATAAATGTAAAGAACAAAAATTCTTTAGAAAATGTCCAAACGCTCAATATAATATAAAAGCATAAGCTGAAGGCCAAAACCCTCAATAATATCTAGTTCGTTAGAAAATTATAGCAACAATAATTTAGAGGACATAGTTCTAGTGCAAGTTTGGTTTCAGTGAAGTTAAAATTAATTAATTAGTTCAACATATCATAAAATTCTGTTTGTCTTGGACTTATGGTAGAGTTTATTAACTAGAAAATTGCAAATTGGATGTATGTGTGTGTGTGTGTGCGCGTGCGTGTGAAAGCTTATATGCAAGGACATGAGTGAAAACAACAACGAGTGTAGTCCTGTTCGGTACGATAGACACTCGAATAGAGATAATAGCAAATGTAAAATTGTGGCTGCCTTTGGCATAAGAAATTTAAACTTGAAAAGGGTCAGCAAGTGGCTGAAAGGTTCAAAGTTTTTATTTGATTTACTTGTTTGCTTCTTGCCCATTGAAATGGTGTGAAATTTTCACAACTGTTGTGTCTAGAGTGCTAAAAAAAAACCAAATACTTTGAAGTCAAGTCTGAAGAACAAATTACCAAACCTTTAAAGTTTTCCGCAGAAAAGCGAGTTTTTGTATCGAAGGGACAGTTTTCCAATGCCAGTTTGATTAACAACCCCTTCTCTACGGAAAGCCCACTTACTACAATTATACTAAATTATTAGCAGTTTGATTTTAAACGCTTTAAATACAATTGAGCGCAAAGTTTTAAATCAGAGCTGTTAAATTTTCATTGGGATTAATAATCATACATTTTTTTTGGGAATTTTTTAAATTTTAATGTTTATAATAGTTTTCTTATATAACCCAGCAATTAATAACTACTTATAATTAAAAATAATCAAAACTAATCATAATTATTTGCCATTAAAAAATAAACAAATAATTAATAATAATCAGAAATAATCAAAGAACCAAAATTAATAAAATTATTATTTTTTTTTATTTTTTTTACTTTTAATTGTTTGATTACTTTTAATTATTCAATTTTTCTTACTTTTTCGCTTGTCTTCAATTTCTGACTTTTTCTTATTATATGATTATTTTCAATTATTTTCCAAATAGATGAAGCTGTGCTTGGCAGGCAAATTTTTAAAAGTTAGTATTAAATAACTGAAAACAAATTAATTTTGCGAGTAAATACTTGTATTGTAGTTTGTACGTATATTGACGAGAGTTTTACACCAAATTTGAAAATCTAATGTTTGTATAGTATTCGGTTTTGTTGTAGTATGGACAATATTTTTATAAGACAATTAGCAAATAAAATAAAAAAGCCACCAGTGCTGTTTTTTTTTTGTTTTTTTTTGTTTTTTTTTTGCGTTTTTGTTATTCTCCTTGTGCATTTATCTTATGTTACTATATTGATTCTCAACATATGTATGTATGTATGTAGATTAACTGCGTTACAATGTATTATTTACAAGTTGAAATAAATCATAAAATTTAAAACAAAAACCAGAAAAATAATTCAAAATAATCAAAAATAATTTTATTAATGATTAAATAAAAAAATTCAAAAACAGTTGAAAATAATCAAATAAAGTAAATTAATCATGCAGTTATAAAAAAAAAAAAATCGAAAATAATTGAAAATAATCAAACAACTATATTAATCACGTAATTGAAAAAAATTCAAAAATAATAAAATAATCCTGTAACTCAAATTAATTAAGTCTTTAATATACGTAATATTGTTTGTTATGTACAACAATAACAAAAAATAATACCTCCATGTTACTCTTCAGTTGAAAATTCCCATTAAAAAGACGGCTTTAGTGGAGGCAAGAGACGATTTCTCATTCCAACGAGCTGGCAGCACCGCCTTGATACCTACTTAATTCAATACATATTTATTCAGATTAACTTTATATTCATATTCATTCGTTATACTTCAAGCTGTTATCATCATACGTTAGCCCAACTTATTAATACCCTGAATCCAGACAAACTTGCTGTTGGCTCATTAAATAATCAGTTAAATGCAAAACTGCACTTCCGTCTCCACAATACGCACTGAAATCCAATTTTTATCAACGCTCTCCCGGTGCATGGAAATATGCTTAGACTAGGTGTAAAATTCTGCTTTTATCGCTATTATGCATCTTGAATGCAGCAGGTTTTCCTTATTTTCGAATTCCACGCACGTACCCCTGAAATGCGCTTTAAATATTAAATATTTCACTGTGTACGTGCAGAAATTTTAGAACTATTTTTCAATGGGAAATACACTCGTTAACCAGCATGCAACATTGCAATTGTAGTCACTTATGTACATACATATGTACATATTTATGTATGTATTTAAGTGTAATGATTGCCAATTAACGGTGTTTGTTATTGTTGTTAATTAAGTGTACACATCAGCGCAATACTTATATGCTCTCAGCCACTTGCAACACCAAATGCTTGCCACATTAAAGTAATAGTTATAGCACAATAATGGTAAATATGTACATACATACATATATGAATGGCGATAATTATTCACAAATGATATATGTATACGCGTGAATGCTTAAACTGCACGCGAATGAAATGGAATGTACGCTTTTATTGTGGCTAAAATAGTTAAAGCGGGTGAAGTAAACACAGGCAGGTGCAAGTAGCAGGTGGGCTGTATATATGTATATATATGGTGCAGGTGTAGGTGGTACAGGGCGTATGAGTGATGCTTGGTGAAGTGTAATTCTATTTTTAATACAAATGCAAGTGGATGTGTATGTAGTATATTAATGCATGAACCTACTTGCTTGTGAATCAAGTGGAACTCAGAAGCGTCTATTTTCTACAGGATATTTTCAAAATAACGATGCGGATTTTTAAAGTTCATACCTTGAATAATTTGATTTTACAAAAAAAAAAATTACTTTGAAGGGTCGGAAAGGTGTTCTGAAATTGGCTTAGAATCGAAGTTTATTACCAATTTAAAGTTAACTAAAAGTAGAATTTTAATTCTCAAATATAAAACCAGCAGCGTTATCTCTTTAATTTCTATATTAAGTAAGCATTGAGTTGCAACGCATTTTTTGGTATAAACTTATTAAGTTTTCTTTGCAACAAAAAATTTCGCCTTTTCAATGCACCATCCTTAATATTTGTACGTAGAGGCCACTGAGAAGGCAACATTTTGCGGTAGAAAATAAAACGCTATTATATGTATTTATTTTAATTACACACTTAAAGCTTTTTTGTAAGGCGTACATTCCTACATACATGGTTACATATGTGCATATACATATATGTATGTATATGCGAAAAGAGTTAAGTAAAAATTACCTGGAGCTCACTCAATTCTCGGTACATACCTACTTATAATTACAGTGCAACATTGAGTGGCCACTTAACAGCTCGTGCGGGAAAATGAATAATTTATTATTCCCCTTTGTTTTTTGTTAACTTTTTTACTGCCCTGACCATTTGAGGGTCATTGTGTTGCAAATAAATAAAATTATAAATACAAATGTGTGCATAGCGGTAGAAACGGTAAATAATAAATTAAAAATTGTGCTCAGCTGTAGAGCTATTCATCGATAAGTACATAAATATGTAGTAGGGTAATATGTCGAGTTATGAGGCAAGCTTGGATATTATTATAATAATTTATACTTTTACAATATATGTACGGATGTAAATATGCATATAACAACACAGATATAATGAGAATGAATTTTACGCTTTTTATTAATTAGCACAGGCATTATTTTTTGTTTATAAACATGAATTTTATTTAAATACTTAACTTATTTTTCATGCTGTAAAGTGGCACTTTTGTATCGGTGTACCTAGAGGCCAAACATAGTAAAACTTTGTTTTTCGTTTTTCTCTCTGTCGTCAGCATTTTTTTTTTTGAAAGGACTATGTGATTTCAAAAATATGATTAACTCAAAACAATATTGAAAAAATTCACTGCAATGTAGAATAAGAATATGGGTACCCAATAAAAGACAAAATTCTGTAAAATTAAAAAAGATAACATTTTTTCGTGCATAACGACCAATAGGTATTGAAAATGTCCTTGTAAAATTAATCTTTTAGTTTCCTTGAAAATTTCAATATTTATTTAAAAAAAAATATATATTTTTAGGACTAATACGCACACGAACACGAATTTCGTCCTTGTAACTTCAATAGCTTAAACAAATTAAATCAATTAAAACGTCATTTTCAATACCTACTCGGCCATGAGAACCAAAAAACTTTAGTTTTTTTTTAATTTTACAGAATTTTCTATTTTGTTTGGTACCCACATTTTTATTCTACATTGAACTGAATTTTTAAAATATGTATTTTTTTTTAATTAATCATATAATTGAAAATTCAAAATTCTTATAAAAATCCTGACGTCAGTGTGTTAAACTAAAAACGCAATTTAACTATATAGTATTTGGTAAATTTTTTCATGTGTTTTGAAATTTTTTGGTTTTTGTCGAACCGTGTAATGCTGCATTTCCACTAGGCATTAAATGGCAAAAATGACAAATGACAATGTTGGGCATTAAAAATAATCGTGTCAGTACGTTAAAAAAATAGTCAATAAGTTCATTTCCACATGGCATTTTTTTAAATGGCATATATTTTTTGTCATTTCAATGCCTAGTGGAAATTCAGCATAAGAGGTCAATCAAATTTTTTTGGAAAATATTATAAATTTATCATTTATTTCGCTTTAAACGCAGACTGTCAATACAATATAATTTGTCACGACTTAAAAATTTTCTGGCTAAAAAACCGAAATTTTTGCCTTCTCATTTATTATAGCAAGGCGTAATGCCGCAGTTGTACCCTGACAGATGGCAGAGCAAACTTACCAAAAAACTCCTCCTCCTCCTTTTATAATTATACATGTTCTCTGTTTTCTATGTTCTCTGAATTTTGGTCAGTGTTGTCATAGAACATGCCCTGATCCGCATATGCTTGAGATTTAACTCTAGAGCTTAATCCAGATAAACTCCTGTTAATTCCCGAGATAATTCCGCACGAGTTGATCCGGATAAACGCTACCGTCTGCCCATACTAGTCACTGCCAAGAAACAAAAGTTTACGTTCTCTATTATTTTAGGAACCTTGCAGGAATTTTTTGGAAATGGAACAACGAAATTGTGATAGGCCGGAAAATCTAGTATAATTTTCCATGCGCACAGGTATAGTTGCCCAGCGTATTTACAGTGGTTGAACAAATTATGGTCGCACCACAATTTGACTAGTTTTAACTTACTATTTTTTTATTTATTAATTTTGGTTATCATTTTCATAAAAATATGGTTCATTCTTTACCAAAGCCCGTGTACATCCAAATTTCAAACTTTGTTAAATATAAAAAAAATCAAAACCTTTCGTTAAAATGTCGATTTTCTGTCAGATTTCCTAGAAAGATTCTGAGTATGCAGTTTTGCGGCCCATTGAATTCTACACATTTATTTGTATGCAAAAAATTCTAAAAATCAACGGTGATTTTTAGCCATTTGAAACTTGCACTTTGTGCCAATATAACTGCATACTCAGAATCTTGATTGAATAATGTTCAGTCTGCCTAAAGCTTGGTATTCCAAAAGTGTCCAAAAATTTTCGGCGCTAGATTTACCTTCAGCTTGACGTAGGTGTTTTATGTCAGATTTATATGCAAATATATTTGGAGTTACCCCTTGATATTTCACTTCCATTTCTAACGGTCTGGAGGGTGAGACCTTAAAATTTTCTTTTGCTTGTAAACACAACTAGGGCTGTAAGACCTTGCAAAGTTTCCCTTTCACTAATATTTTTCTCTGTTTTTAAACAAACTTCCCTGGGGTATTTTCCACTTCTCGACAGTAGTTCGGCAGTTTATAAAATTTGTTAAGACCGAACACCATGTAATCGTCTGCTGCCCCTACGCCTTTCTCACAGAGCCAGCACTCCCTACATCCTCGTGCCAGTATTGGAGCTCTGTAGTGGCTTCGAATTTCGTTCCAAAGTCCGGGATCATGTAGTCAATCCGTTCGACTAAAATTGATGCTATACTACTGTGTTCGTAGGTCCTGTACATAAATTGATTTCTAGCATAATGCCTGGAGGCAGTTTTAGACGCTAAATTATTAGACAATAAGTCCGACGGTAAGAGCAGAAAGTGCCCCTGTCATGCCGATCATTGATAGCGTATAGACGTTTTCAATTCTTTGAAGAAAAGTATGCTTCTCCATTGTTGTCCACCAAACCAATACCCGATGGAACAGTATCGCCCTGAATATCGCCGTAAACATCTAGTAAGAAAGAGAAGTCGATAAGCCTTGCGTGCAGCCCGCCGTTTTTTGCACGCATAGAATGCCCTGAAGCCTTTTTCGACCTTTCCTCCACATTGAGGCATCACGATAGTTTACTATCGAGTATTATTCCGAGGTACTTGGTGACTTTTTCTAGTGAAGAGTACTAGATCTGTCTCTTTCGCGTTGATATTAAGCTCCACGTCGGTTGCCTGCCCAAAGATACTGTATTCCGTAGGGCTGGGCCCATAAGTGAGCTGAGTCTGGACAGTCATTTTCAGAAAACTATGACAGAAATATTATCCACATACATATTTCCTTATACCTTCCAAAAGCGATTTTATCTTCTACTATTTACGATATCAGAGTGCCATCACTGTTCTTACATTCTTTATTATTACCACAGTTCAACGAAGCAATCGTTTCTGGCTACGTTCGCGCATAAAAACGTGCCTCTTTGTGAAAACCCCCAATGCAAATAGTCGAGTCCATCCATCAGCAAAGCGCGAGAAACAATGAAGTAGAAGTCGTACGTTATTCGCGTAAACATTGCTATGTGAGTGGCAAACTGAAATTGTATGTATGTATGTATATTGCTAATGGTGCCATCAATAAGGATTTCCATATTCGCGGAGCTTTACTTAAGAGTGCAATGCAAATACGAAAATATTTGCAATGCTTCGAGTAAGGCAATTGTCGCGGATGTAAAGCACATACGGCAAACAATATAAAATACATAAATAGTATAAGGAAAATAAATGACATAAAGCAGAGTGAAATAAAGTAAAAGCAACATCAAATGAAATATAAACTTACTTAAATGAAAATCTCATAGCGAAACGAAATCCTATCGAATTTCAATTTATTGTGCTGAGTTTTAATGCAAATGTAAAAGGATTTGGGTGACAGCTACAAACATGCATAACATACATTACTACATACATGTATAGTATTTCAAAGTGTCACCCGTGTTTTTTTTTTCGTAAAATCCATTTCAATAGATTGAATTTCCTTTTTGTAATTTTTAATTCAATATACTTACATAATTAAATGTTTGATTTCTTTATTTGTTTATTTTTTCGATATATTTAGCACATAAATATGTGTATATACATACATACACACGTATTTGAGTTGAAAGGTACTCTGCCTTTTTTACGTTTATGTAGGATATGTATTTCAAACTGGATTAGAATGAAATTGGTATTCGTTGAATTGATTTAAATGTAATGAATGGGATATGTAAAAAAGGGTTTACATGAATATACAAAGCGAAAGATAGTATTAACTTATGAATACACATTATGTTGGAGAGTATATTTTAAGCCTAATGGAGTGTAGACAAAATTTTGAATTGACATATTATTATTACACAGCTTTGTTGGGAAAATTATTTCTTTGAATGACCTGTAATTCTGCCCGAAAACATTTTTGCAACATCTAAATTCCCAACCTACTCATAAAGCAGCATTTATACGTAACTTCGCGGATTAAATTTTTATTTTTTTCTCAAATATTTATGAAGGCATTTGGAGTTTTAGTTTGAAATCAGAATAAGGAGTATTTTCACTTTTACTGCATACTTTTACTGCATACATACATATATGTTAGTACTTTTTTTTTGAAGTTGCTAAGTTTTTTTTGAATTGTTCCACTTCAACAAGTCTTCTCCACACATACTCATTTAATTCATAATTTCCAGGTACCGAGAAAGCGTTCCAGTTTTGGTTTAATTCAGCATGAGAACAAAATGTGAACGAAAGTATAGAGAACGTTTTCAAGGATGATCAAATGAGAGCAAAAGTCTGGAAAACGTTCTGCTAGAGAACAGAACGTGAATAAAAGTTTTGTGAACTTAACGTTAAGACGGAGAGGGGCGTCTGAATGATGGCTTGAAAAATAATTTCCACGATTGTTAATTCTAATCCAGAATAAAACTGAATCACTTCAACCTCCAGATAGTTTATCATTAGGGTGAACTCTCCACCTATGGAACAATTTTTCATTTCCCGCGCAAGAAAAGTTCGTGTCTTAAGTCGTTCGTTGGCTTAATTTGCATAATTCACTTTCAGTTTTTTTTTGATTAATTTTGATATTGAAAAATTTTGTTATCGCTTCCATTCTTTGCGAATATTTCATAGAAGATTTATTCCCGCTCGTTCTTTGTTAAAGAGTTCCTGAGACTATAGTACCCAAATGGTTCTTGGAGAGAAAGTTCGTTACACTTTTGTTCCCGTTTTGTTTTTTCCAGAACGTTTCAGTGACTTTTGTTCCATTTTTGACGTAGAATACGTCTTACCTTAAGGTATGGGGGCTATGTTCAAATGTTGTAGTTGTAATTTTTAGAGCTTCACAAAAACGCTTATTGCACGAGAACTAATAAAGCGATTTCAAAGAAAAGTGTGGCGTTTCAAA
>NW_016159328.1:0-39132 GCF_001687245.7 Rhagoletis zephyria | reverse complement strand
TGGTTGATATCTTCTATATATGTTTATTTTATTCAAATATATGGGCATAAATGATTTTCCATACAAAATCACCTCGTCATCATTTTGCAAACACGTGCATATGTTGGAAGTGTGGGAAGGAGACAAAAAGTATGTATGCGTATGTAATGCGGCTTTTGATCGCAGCGTATGTACATATGTAAATGCATATATACGTACATATGAAAGTTTCAGTTAATGTGGATCTGTTTGGTTTTGTTATCGATATTTTTATCGATTTTGTTGCCGACATTTTAATCGATTTTGCCATCGATATTTTTATCGGTTTTGTTACCGATATTTTCACCGATTTTGTTATCGAAATTTGTATCGATGTTGTTATTGATTTTGCTATCGATATTTTCGGAACTTATCGATATAATGATCGATATTTTTATCGATTTTGTTATCGATTTTGTAATCGATTCTGTTATTGATTTTATTATTGATTATTTATCGGTTTTGTTATCGATATTTTTCTTGATTGTTTTAACAATTTTGCTATCGATATTGTTATCGCTTTTGTTATCGATATTTTTGTCGCTTTTGTCATCAATATTTTTATCGATTTTTCTATAGATATTGTTATCGCTTTTGTTGTCGGTATTTTTATCGGTTTTTTTACCGATTTTGCTATCGATATTGCCATCGCTTTTGTTATCGATAGTTTTATCGATTTTTTTATCGAATTTATTACCGATTTTGTAATGGATTTTTTGATAGATTTTGTTATCAATTTTGTTATTGACTTTGGAATCGATTTTGTTATCGATTTTGTAATCGATTTTTCGATAGATTTTGTAATCGATTTTTTATCGATTTTGTAATCGATTTAGTTAACGATTTTGTTATCGATATTTTTATCGATTTTGTTATCGATTTTATTATCGCTTTTGTTATCGATATTTTTTTCTTAGTTTGTGCTGTTGTTTTTGACTTGGAGATGCTCTTAACCATACCACGTATTCTACGTTTAAATTTAGCGGGTGTATCTCCGATACAGCCTGCAGACCAAGACGAAGGCGCTGGACTGTTCCTTTTTTTTTCTTACAAATGTTGGCGTAAGTTTTCTTCGCATTTTGTTCTCTTGGAGAACATTCCACAGGGGTTTGTTCAAATCCCGTTGAAAACGTTTTCGATAGTCTTGTTCTCATTTAGTTTTGTTGGTTTGAAGCATTCTTGATAACAAAACTACTAGAACGACATTTAATTTCGATCATAGGTTTTGTTCTCTGTCCCTGGTAATTTTAAAACTTTAGGTACTTTTCAATAGAAATATGTACCTATCGTATATGTACACAACAAGCAAAATAAACTTAAAGAAAGTTTTTTTTAAGTTTTCAATTATAAACATTAAGCTTACAAAACGTTGATTTTTTGTTTATAAAACGCTTGAAAGTAAGCGTAATATAATCGAAAAGGAACATTGGTTATAAGCGTAGAAATATAAACTTGTAATAAATGTTCAAAAGAAAGCTTTTTATAAGCGTAAAAGTGTAAACTTATAATAAAGGTTCAAAAAAAGTTGTTTATAAGCGTATGAATATAAACTTACTAAAAATTTTCAAAAGAAAGCTTTTTATAAACATTTTTATAACCCTTTATTTAAAGATATTTCATTAAAAACTCATACATAGATTGCTTAACATCTAGAAACTAAACGAAATGCGAATTTTCGGCGGACTCATCTACAGTCGCGAAAATATAAATAGGGAATAGACATTTTAGCATACAAATTCACGATAACACACAAATATTAAGCATAAAAAAGTTAAAAAATAATCTTGTTGCGTGCTGTTCAATTACTTGCGGTTATTGGCAAATTGGAAAAGCGACATCGATGCAGCTATATATTCCGCTTCATCGCCGCCATTCTCATTGATGAACTTTTCTGAAAAAAATTTAATACATTTTTAATTGAATGTTAAACTAAGAACGGATAAGGAGAACTCATCATTTGAAGTCTCGAATTCTCCACCGATTAGCGCAGCGGGTCCTGGATTGGATTTGTTTTTACCACATCGGTCTTATTTAATTTTTTCTTTTAATAATATATATTAAAAAACGTTAACACGTCACTTACGATTTAAAAATGTTATATTTACTACTTCATGTCGTTGGCATTTGCATTTCATTTATAAGTTTAAGTTATTTATAAACATTCGCTCTCAAAACTTATTAAAGGTTTATTTGAAAAAACTTTTAATAAGCTTAATATTAAAAATGCTTATTTAACTCTTATTATAGCAAACTTACTTTAAGTTATTTTTAAAAACATTTACTGAAATGCTTGTTGGGTATTAAAATCAGTCACCTACACATTTTTCCAGAAAAATATAAAAATGCTCAAAACCCACCAAACAATTTGTGTTGCCGGCAATAAGAAAACGTGTCGCCCTCGGAAACAAATTTATTGCCGGTAATATTGCCATCGAATCGATTTCCTATTACCGGTCGCTCTAAAACGTCCGCCGAAGGCAACTCGCCTGGGTGAGTCGTTTTCTTATTACCTGAATGAGTCCTTTTCTTATCGCTTCAGGCGATATTTGGAATAATTTTATTCTTCTTAATACTTCATTTATTTTTTTGTATACCAAATTGCAACTTACAATCGGAATTAATTCATTTTCTCGCTGTGAGACTTCCTATTTTTTCAATCTTGTCCTTGGGCATAATTTAGATGCTTTTGGCCAATGCTATTGACGCCATATTCATAAGTTTCCGAATTTTTGAGAACTTTTTTATTCAAAATTGACATGAACGAAGTGGTGTTGCCGATTTGTCACCACAGCAATAAATCGGTGAGTCGCCAATTTGTTGCCATTGACGATTGTTGCCTATTTCTCATGTTTTGCATGGTGGGAAGTACCATGTAAATTATTCAAAAGTATACATACATACGTATGTATGTATATATTTTATAACAAACCTTTGAAGTTGGACATTTCTACAATATTTGTACAAATATACATACATATGCACGCTTGTGGGCAAAATTTACGCTTTGTTTGCATTACAATTGGCTTAAAAGGATTGTATCTAACTTTAGACTTTAGGCTTGCTAAACGTGGGTTTGCAATTACATACTTTTCTTTGTACACACATTAAGTTAAAATTTAAAATAAATAAATGCTCCAAGTCGTTTTACTTTGTGAGCAGTAAGCGCATATTTTAAGTACTTAAAAACATGTATATATGTACATAAGTACTGTACATATATACATATTTATAAATAATGAGTACATACCAGAGAATGGCAAGCGATGTCGTTTTTGTGACTCTAAGCCTACTCATATTAAAAACGGGAAATGAACGAACAGAGCATACAAGTGAGCGGCAGTGTTGTTTAGTAGTTAAGTAGCCAGTAACTAGGTAAAGCTAGGCGTTTGCTGCTACTTTTTCCTAGTAAGTCGTTTTTTTTTGAGGAGAGCGTCGTAATTTTTAATGTCTCTTTACTGGAGAAGTTGGTTGCAACCCAGCTTGTTGCAAAGAGGTGTTAAAATGCTTCAGTTAGTTTTCCTCCTTTCCGTTTAATTGATGGGGCTGTACTACCCAAATTTTTATTAAGGATAACAAAAACCGGCAAGTGGTCAGAAGACTATTCGCAACATGAGCAGCACGTTATATCCGCGTTTTCCTGATTTTTGCATCAGGTCATCCCTCCTCCGTGTTTCTTTGTAAAATAAAATTGGCCTAAATGTCACTCATACACCCCGTCACACTATTTAACTGAAAAATCTAAACTTGCCACCATGGCAATTTTGTGTATCTCAATCTGAGGAATACACACTTTAGCAGGTAGAAAGGCAGTAGTAGCCTCGTTCAATTTCAGTTGCTGGGCATGACGTCAATTCTTCTCTTTGTTTAGCAATTTAAAGGACTGAAATCTTGTCATCACTTAAAATTGCCTAGGCGCTACGGTCGTAGACCACAGCCTTAGAATTTTTGCAGCAGTAAAAAGCATTAAACACTTTTCTTCTCTGTTCTTTGACATTCCGCCTTTAAGTACGAAACGACTGCTGGCAATATCATCTTTCTCGACAGTTTACGTTTGGACTACAGAGTGAAGGGGGTTTTTTTTTTGGTATTTTCTTAAACACATTAGCTCGCGCAACAGACGCGTGTTAAATAAAAGGTAAATATAAAAAATATGTATTGTCTATTCAAAAAAAAATAAGTATGATAAGAAGTGCATACATTTTTTTTTTTAAATCCTAGCAAAAGTTTTAGCTACAAAACTAATATTGAATTTTTTCACAGTATACTATAACTTCATAGTATATATAGCTTCAGCTGGCTCTACGTACATATTTACACGCATACACATTAGGCATATGGCTTTTATATTACATATACCGATTTATTGCCGTGGTGACAAATCGGCAACATCATTTCTTTCATGTCATTTTAGAAATAGAAAATTTTATGAATTTAGCTTCAACAATATTCTCCAAAAGCATCTATATTATGGCCAAGATAGGATTGAAAAAAATAGGAAGAACTTAAGCGAGAGATATAATAAATTTAATTTTTAAGTCCTTATTTTGTATTAAAAAAATAAACGAAGTATTAAAAAGAGTAAAATTATTCCTCTATTAGTAATAAAGCGATAAGAAAACAACTCATTCAGGTAATAACTCGCCCACCCGACTCGCCCAGGCGAATTGCCTTCGGCGGACGTTTTAAAACGACTGGTAATAAGAAATCGATACGATTATGCATTACATGAATATATGCATCTATACGCTTTTTTATGAAATTTTCATGTGTTGAACGGAAAAAGTATATGTGCATACATGTACATTAGGATGTATGTGCCTTATTTTTCTACACAAAGCAAGACTTCTTTTCGATAGGTTCATTAGATCATAAAAATGTGGTCTGCGAAAGATAAAAAAATCGGAAAATAGAAAGACGTGCCTCCATAGCACTAAAAAGTTATGCAAAAAAGGCTCTCTAACTTCCAGACCTTACAAGATATGAAAATGGCGTAGCGTGCTAAAATCCATTGATTGATATCAAATTTTTTCGCAGAGCACATTTTTATGACCAAACGAAACTATCTAGTTCGAGTCTTACTTTGCAGCTGACAAAGAAATTGTCTCCATACAACTAAGGCGCACACTAATGTAAAATTCCTAATCAAGCGACAAAAAAAAAAAATTAGAAACCAAATATTGATCGCAGTCATAATTCGGTTGAAATGGAATTTTCAATATTTAATTATATATGTACCTACATACATATGTAAGTATGTATTTTTTCCAGTAAATTTTTTTTCTCGGAGATTGCTACGGTAACTTCATGTACAAAATTTTGACAGAAACGTTATTTTTGTTGCTTTTACATCATCCTCATCCTCATCCACTCCTCTTACGTATATTTAATTAAAAAAAACAAAAAAAAGTAATATGCCTAATACACATATAAATAACTGTTTATGCAAGAATGGTGTTGAAAATTACAACATTTCCAAACTTAAAAGCAACGTGCAATGAGTACTAAAGGAAATAATGGCAAATAATATCAAACTATTGAACGCCACTCAAGCGTGATGTTCCATATGTCAAACAAAGTTGCTGCCGTTGCAGCTGTCGCTGTGATGATGATGAGAATGCCAGCAGGCAAAGAAATTTGTATATAAGTACATATGTATGTATATGTATATCTATGTATGTATATATGTATAGTAGTTATATATGCATGCTTGACTACTAGCTTTTTAGAGTTGCAACAACTTTCGTGGTACATGCCGCACATGGCTTTTACTTGTGCGGCACACAAATGTGTATATTATGCATATTAGGGTGGTCCAAAAAAAAGTAAAGGCGTAATTTTAATGCTCTCACCCCTGAAAAAATATACCCTGTTTGTTTTATTTTGAAACTGAAAAAATATTTGCGGGTCGCGTTAAAAGATTTTGATGTGTTTTATATGGAGAAAAACAATTTTTCGTAGAAATGGTATCGAATTCTTTAAAATCAGTAGTTTTCGATCGGAAAAATGTGTTTCTCTTCAATATATCTTCATCCAACAATAATACACAATTGTCTATTTAACCAGTTTTAAAGTAACTATTTTTTATAGGTCCACAAAAACCCTTAAAGAGTGCAATGGGTGGGTCCATAAAAATCGTTAGTATTAAAAAATTATAAAATAAACAATTGGGTGTTATTTTCGGAAATCTCCTGAGGTTAAATAGAGTTTCCAGATCGAAAATTATTGCTTTTCATAATATCTATATCATTTCTACGGAAAATTGTTTTTGTCGTAAATAAGTATTTTTTGATTTCGAAGTAAAAAAAAAAACAGGAGTATATTTTTTCGATACAGAGCAATCTTAGGGGTTAGAGCGTTAAGTTTGGGCTTTACTTTTTTTTACATGCATTTTTGGACCACCCTTATGTACATACATATGAACGCATTTATGTATTCTTATCGCCAGACAACTATGCAAGCGACTGCACGAATGCTTGCAACTGGCGGTCGGGACATAAAAATTGCAGCAAATAAATCATTTCCAGCTTAATAAAGTCGAGTGCTGATAGCAAAGTGTTGCATATGTTTTATGCGCTTCGATATGAGCTCAAATGTACATATATATATATGTGTGTGTGCAATTTTATAAGCATACGAATTCATGAAAACTTGCTTGAATGTGAGTTCTGAGCAAGTCCTCAGTAATCAGGGCGCTGCTATGAAATGCTTTGCTTTTGAAGTGAAAAAAAAAATATGGAATTGGCTAACAAGCTACTCGAGTTGCTTTCGTGTCGTTGAATCTGTGCTCAGATATAGGCATACCAACATATATGAGCCGTTTATTTTGAAAGTGGCATAAGTCACCTTTTCAAAAAAAAACCGAGTTAATGATAATACCAAAAGAGAAGTTTTACTAATCATTGGTATAACGAAAGTTTTTATTTTGAAAGTGGCACAAGTAACTCAAATCAAAAATCAGGTTAATGATACCATGGATTACAACGAACAAAAGTCCATTTTGCACAAAAAAAAATATGTGTTCCCAAAACTAGGAGCCAAGCAGGGTAAAACTGCGTTTTTAGTTTCTCTCTTTGACGTCGGAATTTTTTTAAAAGGACTTTAAAATTTAAAAAATTTTAATACATAGCTATTAAACAGGTTCTTTTAAGATTTTGTCCTTGAATATGGTCGCAAATTAGTAGTATCAATTTTTCAAAAAATTATAGGTTAAGTATTGATATACAACCGACCTTATCATCGAATTTCGACTTTCTACTGCTTACTACTTCTACTACTCAGTCGAGATGAGAATGTTACTCATACGCCCTGTACGCACGTACGCCTTTAGCTTTCCCGTGATATGTAAATGGTAGATCCAATATGGATCCGAAATTTTAATTTTTAAAATCTGATTCTAGATTCGTAATCAGCGGCTTTAAAAACGCCCGACTGTAAAGTTTTAAGTGGTCCTAAGTGATTTTAATTTTTTTTTGGCAGCCATATTGGGTCCGCAATTAAAAAGTTTGCAAACCGGACTTCAGTTTCGTAATCAGCGATAACAAAACCCGTCGAGTAACAAGTTTCAAGCGAATACAAGAAAGTTTAAATTTTTTTTTGTTTTGAAATTTTAAAATTAGATTTAGATTCGTATTTAGCGATACCAAAAACATTAAAATTTGTGATAACTCAAAATTTTTGCCGATTTCGTAAAAAAATTAATAAATATATTTGCGAATTTAGCGTACGTTACCTAGCACAGTAATGCCGCCATTTTGAATTTTTGGTTCTGCCACTTGGAAGTCGAGAGGGTATTAGTTTACGAGTATTTTGCCGTACCATAAATTGAAAAATTTTATAAATTTTGAAAGTGGCATAAGTCATTTGCCCATAATGAAAAGTGGTGATTTTTCCCTGACTGTAGGAAATTATTTATACTGAAAAAAGGATAGGTATCCTAGGAAAACGAATACAAGCAAATTTTTTCGAAAGTTGGCATCAATATTTTTAAACGTGCTAAAACGCAAACCCTTACATATATCGATTTAAAAACAAAGAGACTTATGCCACTTTCAAAATAAAGGGCTCATATAAATGCATATGTATAAGGAATGTCTGAGTCAATTTATTTCGCGTCAACATATGTATTTTGTTGTATTTGTGTGTACGTGTGTGCTAAATGAAGAAAAAACCCAGCCATATACATTTATAGTATGTGCCAGAATGACGTGACGTTGACGCTATATAGAAATTCTTCAACAAAAAGTATTTCGAACAGGATGCTAGAAGAAAACAATAACAAAAGATACAAGAATTAGAAATAAATGAAAAATAAAAAGTGAACTATAAAACTTGTAGAACATTGTGGGAAAGTACAAACAAACAAGCATACATACATACGCACTTATGTAATAAATTTGTGGTATGAAAAGTAGTATAGTAGATATGTGATAGTTAGCTAGTATAAACACTTAATGGGGTTTTCGTTTCTTAGTTTGAACGAAATTGCTTTAAGAATTTTTTTTGATTACTTGCTTTTCTAAGAAAATTTTACAGTGATCATTGATCACATTAAAAGAAAAATTTGTCTAGTTACAAGAATTGGAAAACTCTTAACGAACGCTTACTGCAGAACCCTTGATTTTCAGAAGGTCTTCTACAGTGCGTGTCATAACTTTACGACACCCACAAGTTATGACTATTTATTTTATCAGTTTTTAATTTTAAGTATTGTTTAACAAAAACGGTATAAATACAAGTTTCAATATTTGTGCAATATTCAAAAAAAAAAAACAATCAAACTTTCGTTGTTTTCGCATTGTGTTTTACTTCGTATTTGAAATTAAACCTATCAATAAAGATAAATATGATGGTGAAGAAATAAATGATAGCAACTACGACGAAAATTAAGGCAAAGACGAAAATGAAAACAATGAGATATACATAAAAATTAGGGTAGCTGAAAGGGTTAGAAAATTTATCGATAGGAATTGAAATAAATTCAGTCACTAAAAAGTTAGTTATCGAAAGTTATCAAGTTACCGAAATTTATAGAGTCATCAAAATTTATAGTTATCGCAACGTATCGAATTATTCAAATTGATCAAAGAGTTGTCGAAATTTGTAGGCTCAGAAAATTAGTTATCGAAATTTACGAATAGTTATCGAGCTATAAATATTTATGGGATTATCGAAATTTGTCAAGCTAATAAATTTATGAAGTTATTGATTTATCATTATTTTTGGAGTTATCGAAATTTAAGGAGTTATCGTAATGTATCGAGTTCTTTGAACGTGTTATCGATATTTATTGATTTACTGAAATTTGTCGATTTATCGAATCGAATTTTTGGAATTTCAAAATATATATAGCGAGTTATAGACAATTCAAGGTTATATAAGTTATAACTTATAATAATTATCGAGTTATCACTGCTTATCGAATTTTACCGTAACAGCTATCGAAATTTGTCGATAGATTTCGAAAAATACGGAACTATCAAAATAAACGGATTTCCCAAAATTTATAAAGTATAAAAAGTTTACCGAGTAATCGATTTATATCGAGATATACACATTTTTGAGTTATCGAAACATATCGAGATCTCGAAACTCAAGATATTGAAATTTATCGCAAATTAGTCGAGTTATCAAATTGAAGTGTTTTTGAAATTCATTGAGTTACCGATATGTATTAAATTATCGACAAATTGGAATGTATCGGGTCAATTCAAAGTCCTGGCAAAGACCTTCAAATATATAAAAACTTGCAGTCACATTTTAGTTCCAAACCAGTAGATTTTCCGGCAAGTAATTTTGTACCCTAAAAGTTAAGCGACGTGCTAAGTTAGAAAACCTCTCCAAGGGTTTCAAAAAACTGGAAAAACGGTCGAATATCGACAATAACTGGCACTCCTAATATGAAAAAAATCGTTGATCATACTTCGTACGTATGAAGATAATTGACATTGTAAATAAAAAAAATCCCAAAATCAACGGAGACATTTCGTTATTCTTTTTAGGGCTGTCTGAAATTGTTTTCAAGATTTAGATATCGGGATTTTTTAGTGATACCTTTTGGGATACATTCGGTATTTTAGCAGATTGCTTTCGGGATCGTCTCGGGAGCTTTTAGAAAATTATCGGAATATTCACAGAGGATTTTTTGAGATCTTTTGAGAATTGTTTGAAGACTTTTTCGAAATATTTTTGTATGATTTTTTTTTTGATTTTTCGGAGTGGTTTTAGGAGCATGTCGGGTTTAGTTTTCAACGAGACTGTTTTGAGACTTTTCGGGGAGTCTTCAGCACTTTTTTTGATTTTGTTTATGGAACCTTTTGGTATGATTTTGGTCCACTTGGAACTTTTTGCGTGACCTTTCGTGGTTTTTCGAGATTTTTTTCTGGACTTTCGAAACTTTTTAAAAATAATTTTTCAGATTTTTTGTTAATTTTTAAATTGTTTTTGAAAGTTATGGAGATCTTATCTATACCATGTTATTTCGAGTTATTTTTCATAGTTTTTCAGGATAATTCGGAATTTTATCGACATTGTTTTCGAGGAATTTTCGGGATTTTTTAAATTTTTTTCCGGCTCTTTCTGGAATTGTTTGAAACATTTTTCAGATTTTTTCAGAATCGTGCTTTTCGACACTTAAGATTTTTTGAAGGAAAACCTTCTGTTTTCCTAGGACTTCTAAGATTTTTTTTTGGAACTTACTTTATGGATTTTTTAGGACTTTTCGAAACTTGAGATTTTCTTGAAGCCTTCTTGGAATTGTTTACCCTTTGACCATCCCACTGTTAACGCTAACTAGTATGTGCACTTTTTCTATATACTGATACATTTGTTTTTTTTTGTACAGCGACAGCCAAGAGGCACATCACGTGCTCGACCAAATTTGTGGTGGCATGCAACAACATCGCAACAGCTTTGCACATCACGTCACCACTAAAAAGGCATGCATGCAAGCCATAAGAGCTGTATGTAGAAAACTTGGCAGACCTATTTTTTTGCTTTGAGTTCGTCCTGCAAGTCGCTTGGTGTTTTTTTTTTTTTTTGTTATTGTTTTCCTCTGTCTTGCAAGTTCCCGGGTCTTTGCTGGCGTTTACGTTGCAACGTTGCCTGGCAAGCAACGCGGTTTTTGTGGCAACAATGCACTGTGAGTTCATTGCACTCGCCTGTGCTGACGGGTCAAAGTGAGCTATGTACATAAATAAGTCACATGCCTATCAACACATACTCGTAGTGCAGGCGCATATGAAACGTTGCATGCAACATGCTGCAGGCTGATAAAGAAACACGAAGTGGGCAAACACGCGCGCGAACACATGAGCAGCTGAAACCACAAAGTAGTGCTGTATAGAACAGCAAATAGCAAGCAACAAATTAAGGGCAATAAATTGAACGGAAGTTGTTGCTTTTTATACTCGCATGCAGCAAACCAATAAGGCTAAAGAAAGCAAGACAAAAAACAAAAAAAAAACGAATGCCGAAGGAAATGTACTAGGTGTACACTTGCTGGGTAAGGATAAGAAAAAACTACGGCTATGCGCTGGTTGAATAGCCGCGAAGCTATTTACCAAAAAAAAGCGTGAGGAATTAATAAAAATTGCCTTTTGCCGTTAGACTGGCAAAATTGTTTTGCCTAGGGGAAGGAAAGAGCCCGAAATTCGGTAAAAGAAGCGCCGCACGTGCCTTGTTAGTCGCCCTCTGTTTGCAAATACATATGTACGTATGTAGGTATTCGCGTTGATTTCACAATTCCTAAGCCTACCAAATTTTTTTCCTTAACAGCGAACTATTTGCAACTTTTTGTGGCAAGCAAACGCGTGGAAAATGCGCCTTTCCGTTTGCATTTTCAGCACAAAAAGAAATCAGCGGGAGGTAAACTGCAAAAAATACACTCCCAAAAGAATAGAAAACGGAAATACTTTTGTTGTTTGCTGCAACTACGTGCAAAAGCATTTTCCATGAGCCACTTGAGGATTTCATTTGAAATTCTGTGAAAGGCATTTTTTGCTGTGTTTGCACGTTCTTGCGGTTATTTTTTAACCTAAATTGGCCATAAATTGACTGGAGTATGCATAGAAAATAAGTGGCGCTTTGCTAGTTTAGCTGCTGCATAAATTTATGTTGCACCTGAGCTTCGGTTATTCTTTAGCTAGTACAATAAATAAATATTGCAGTGCCTGACAAGGTGTACTTTGAGTTGGGTACATAAAATACGTACATACATATGTATGTATGTGTGTAAGAAAGCAAATTTAGTAAAATTTGGTTTCGGACTGGCAAGTCACCAGTTGTTCGCTGGTACGTGCACCACCCTATTAGCTAAGTTGGGTAAAGTAATCGTCTTTTTCAGTGATGTGTGAATTTGCTATAAATCCAAGCAGTTTGGAGGGCGGTAGAGAGCGAATATGCGCAACCTCTGGCTACATCATTCCCAGGTGTGTTAGCCTTCTTATCGCATTGGGATTTCCGGTGCCATATCGCAGTACCGACATAAATCGTCTGCACTAATCCTCAGGCTATGTGAAAGGGCTCGCAGTCGGTTAGTGAGACTTTTTCTTCCCCTTAGTTGGTTCTAGGGACGCGACCAGAAAGTCTAGTAAACTACATATATCTTTTGGGGAAGTGGCGCCTTATACGTATAATTTGCATTTCGTACTTCCATTTTATTCATGGGCGGCCATGCTTCTAAGGTACCTTAAAAGTCATATTTGTTTGTGCCAGCCAAATTGTAAATGTCTTTCACACAGCTTATCCCGCCTGTCACCATTTGAGTTCAGACGTTCAACACATATTAAGTTCTCCCACTTAAGGCGGCGTGCCTTAAATGAAGCTTCGCAGGTTGCAGACCCGAAGATCTCCTTGGGTCTAGCTAAAAAGTGCAATCCTAGGTATTTAGACCGTAGCCTTGCATTTGATGGGAAGCTTAAAATAAAGTTTTGAGATGACTACACCTCATCTTTATCTTAGCAGATATGGCACTGAGGATAGGGTGCGATATTCAGTCTCACCGGGTAAAAACTCATCGGAGAGTGTCCCAGAATTGAGAGAGAGAGGGCCCAAGAAGGTCTATTGATAGCCTGTGATCAGAAAAAGCGTGCAGTTGCACATGTTCTTGTTATCGCCCTGCGCTCACTGTCATGCAATACTTAATGCCAGGTGAAAAAAAAATACAAAGCCCCGGATGATAACATTCTTTTTGATGACGACCACGGCAAACGATTAAAGGACTACGATTTGAGGGCATGCACCTGGAATTTACGGACCCTTAATGGGTAAAGTGCCTCTGCTCGGCTGGTTGATGCCTTCGTAAGGAAAAAAATTTACATCACCGCCAACAAAGAAATGCGTTGGATGGGGCAAGACAAAACATTTCTGGGGCCAGCCCTTCCGTCAAGTTTCGACCTATCCGTGTATAACTTAGCCCGTGCTTCCTTCCGACTCTCATTTCCCGTCCACTAATCCCTAGGGGGTAAGTGAAAAAGTGCTCACTGGTACCAGTACTGCTCTGTGTTAATAGGAATACAGTCGGAGCTTCCAGGTATATTTGAGTGTTCAGATCCTGAGTCAATTAAACACTCCGTATTTATAAGTGTGATCACAGCCTAGACCATTAATCATCCGCTTTTCCCGGTCTCTCGATGTGATATTCCAACCACAAATCCTGTGAAAGCCCACATAACGCATGTGACAGTTTCCCCAATTCTCTTATTTAGCGTTATTTTCAAATGTTTGACCTCGTCAGTACGCAAGGGCAGCACTTTGGGACAAATTCAAGAGATCTTAATCCACTACTTACATTCTGGAGGAACTGGAAAAATTGTCTGTCAGGATATCGCTCACGCAAAAGATGTGGCATTTATGGTTAGAGGACGATTTTTAGATACCCCTTTTGATCAGGTTCAAGGTTACCTGGACTTGGTAACTAGGTAGGCGGCCAGTTTTGTGTACTAGGAAGTATATGGTCCACGATGTATCTGCCTGCAGCTCTCCGACAGAACAGGACAGGACAGGATAGGAATCTGTAATGGAAAGCCTAATATTGAGGAAAGGGCAATAAAGGCGTCGGTTTTCTTATACTGCAGCATGGGGTTTTTTTGGTATGACGTGGGGTCTCTGGCCGAAAGCAAGTGATCTGCTCGATGGAACCATACCTAAGCCTATTTTGTTCTACGGAACCTGTTGGCCAAGGTCTGATTTTCGCACAAAATATGCCCTTACGTCTCATTGTCCTCCAGAGAGAGCTGGCATTCTGAGTCTGTAGTCAGACTGATTTTATGAGTATGGAACTAATTTCATTTTGAAACGCAGCATGGAGTACTTCATAATAAGGCTCATTTGGGTGCTGGGCCATAGTGACCTTGTAAAGAATGGAACTCTTGAAATGTTATCACCGGGTATGGATCAGCTAGGGACGCCTTGGTCCTCCTTCGGTTCTCTATTGAACAGTAGGGCCTCATTTAGGCTCAGCGACCGGTGGAATAAAACTAGAACATGCGCAATTGAAAGATCCTTGATCTTTCTGGCCTGGGGTAATCAAAGGAGATTCTGCGCTTGCAAAGTCTCGAGTCTCGCTATTAGTCGGGGTTCTGTTATGCGATTGTGCGATTGGTACTCATGCGGTAACGTTAGAAATCTTCCCTAATCCCTTTTGCTTCAGCTGTCAAGAGGATGATTAGTTGGAATTTTCTCAGCACTTTCTATTAGAATGCCAAGCCTTCGCGAGGCTAGAACGGAAACATTTTGGCACGCACTTCATGATTCACCTTGAGGTGCTCTCAGGCATTGAAATGGGCATTCATAATTTCTTAATCGGCTCACGGCGTTTCGGCGACTCAATTAATGGCCTTAATGGTATCACAAACTACAATCTCTTAATTTTCCAAGTTCGCCCTTTGCTTGTTCTATAGTCTAACTTAACCTAGTCCGCTAAAGGTTTCTTCACTAAGAATAATCGGTAATAGTGGACACAGTCGAATACTCTCCGTCTAGATTTATATGTGAAAAGGCAGGGCTGAGACTGTATGTTCGTGTGTTTGTTATTGAAATGAGATTTTAATATCCCAGTCAAAAGTGCAGTACATTCAGAAGAATATTTATTATAATCGTACAAGTTTCCACAACATCACTAACAAAAAATATTTTCCTTCTCCTTCTTTACAGAAATCCACAATCAAATGTCCAAGTGGCAATTTGAAATTCACTTGCAGTTCACGCACGATACGCTTGGCTATCAAAGAGCAGCGGCATAGTCGCACAATTCAATTAAACAACAATAAAAACGAAAACTAAAAGTCAACAACAAAATGCGCTCCTCACCCTACGCCTATCACACCGCCAACGATATGAGTGAAGATGAGAGCAACAATGAAGCGCTCGACTATCGCATGGCGGCCGCCGTGAGCTCGAATCAACATCAACAGCAACAAGAAATGGAGCTAAAATTGAAAGACATACCAGAGAAATATTTGATGGTTATTGCCCATTTCCTGACTGGTGATTTCAACGACACCGAGGCGATGGACCATGTTAATGGGCCCATTTTGAAAGCGAGCATTAAATCTGTCTATTGGATATTCCTCATACAGTACGCAGCGCTGGCGTTGATCGGCATTGCCATGAACGTGGCCATTATAGCGTATGTGATGTACCATCGCCTCTACAAAGATGTGACGCACGCGTTCATTGTTAATTTGGCATTGTGCCACTTTGTGCAGTGTGCGCTGGTCTTGCCCATAACGCTGATGGTGATGCTCATACAGAATTGGATTTTCGGCCAATTTTTATGCTTCTTTCTGCCGATGCTGCAGGTGAGTGTTGAGAAGAGAGCGCGTAGTGTGAAGAAGGTGGCGAGATGAAGAGGGTCTTAATAAAAATTCAGTACAGAATGTGTGAGATATGAAAGCTAGTTACTTTTGGTAGAGCTGAGTTGGTTAATAAAAGCTGATAGGTTTTCAATACGTGGCACTCAATCAAGCGGTTTTAAATTATTTTGATTTTTCATTTGATTACACTTAGTAGGTTGTTGTCAAAATTGTAGCATTTTAAACCTTTTTACTCTTCATTTGCTACTCATTTTGATTTGTTTTGGTATCATAGCAAGGAAGACATTTCAGTTGGTATGGGTCAGCTCTCGCCAATCTCTTTAACCCTAAGAATAGTATCAAGATTTGTAGACAATTTCAAATTCAAGCCTTTGAATTGAGTATGCAAAACAAAATTAGCTTGTGTCGTTTCGTTGAAAGAGCTGGCCCTCCGCCACAGTGGGTATCACAATATAGCTTGAATAAAACCCCGGGTTGGCTTGACTCCTGACTTTTGAGCTGAAAAAGAGCCGACCATAGAGCTTAATTCAATTCCGCCTTCCAATGATTTATCTGACGGTAGTACCAGAGAAACCTATACTTTTTAAGTTGGTTTAGGTCTCCTACTGAAAACCTTCATAGCTATAGGACGACGATAACCCGTGCCGATTTCAAGTTCAAACTTTGGGTAAGAGTTTATATTAGGATAGCCATCTCGGCTCAATTATAGGAAACATTCCGACAGAAAGCCCATCTATGGGCTATGGTGTAGCAAACTCAGACAGGTGCTCTTCTTAACTAGAAGGCATTGGAGAAGATGCCAAAAAACAGAAAATCTGGACAGAGATTATCAAATATCCAGAATTATAAAATTGCACGTGAACTTTGGCCTTACTTTAGTAGAACAAGACTTGTGCATCTCGTAAATAGGCCAATGGTAGATTTGTGTAGGGTTGTAGCAACTATCACCAGTCTTAGTATTTATTTATTTTAAAATATAACTTTCCTGCAATAGGATCTGCCGCAGTTTCTGCTTAAATGGCAGCGAGGAAGCATTATTTCATTTTTAATTCAAAATAGGTCGGCTAAATTGCATGAACAATGTACAAGTTCACGAGAATGCTACGGTAGAAAAAAATATCAATGTCCCCGAGAAAAGTAACAAGAAAGAACTCTTATGCGCTAACTTAATCTCAAGTGGCAAATCGGTAAGCATTCTAATGAACCAGTCAACCTTATCGTACGACAATAATTCCACAGAATGAAAAACTTGAAATATTGGCGGTAAAACAGATCAGTTGTAGTCAATCGACACTTATGGTTTTGTAGCTAATTCGACCAGCAGCGACCTCTTCCTAGTCAGCAACGGAAGCAATAAACCATATCCGTGAACAGCGGATCCAATACCCGTATGACTACTTGTGGATACAAACGAAAATTTAAGTCTCAATACACGCCCCTAAAGTCACCCACCAAGAACGTAGTACCGCTCGTCGTCTGGCCAAACCACCGATTGGGAAACATCAAGTATCAGAGTAGCATTTCGTGAAGTTGCAAGGAAACATTCGGTAAACGATATAAATAATTCTGAATTTCGACATCGAGTCGTACGAAAAATACGCGAAGCTCTTCAAGGCTATGACCGATGAAATAGCCGAAGTCTATTTAGGAGTTCGTCTGAAAGTTATTGAAGTCGGAGAAATCCCATAGCGATCTAGAGCGTTTGCTTCGGCATACTCGTTTTTCTACAACGAACACTTTGTAGCGAAGAATGATAAGTTCGTGGTTCATAAAGCCGGCTCTGCAACCAAGTAAACTTAGCTGAAACCGGAAAGACTAAAGATCCACACAGCGACCAAATCAAGTTAAGGTTATCTTCAAAGGCGTAAACATGTCAAATTCTTCATAAAGCTTTGAGCGCTGGAAGTATAGCTACTGCTTATCCGGTGCAACAGGAACTAAGTATGTGGGTTCGATGTAGGGAGCTGAAGACAGGAGGCCAAAGTATGTGAGTATAATGAGCTGCTGGTTGCCAAGAATAATGCAAGAAAATTACATGCAAATGTGCCGTGATTTACGGAAGGTTTTGAGACCGTGACAAGTTCCTTGCAGAATAAGAGTGGCACACCGAAAACATTTCTGTCGGCTGAAGTTTAGATGGGATCTGTCCAACTAAAAAGAAAGACGGTATATAAGGTTTTGCCAAGCATGAAAGGTGTTCACAGTATGCTAAAGCTAAGACAAGTCCCACGAGAAGAGGATATAAATTCATCATCTCTTTTTCGATTTTAGAACCCCTTTCGACGTCACGAAACCGAGAGTTGATTCCAATCGATAACAGAACCTTATGAAATACCTTTTATAAGAGCGTACAGATGCTGTCATGTGTCGATGACATCGACTTCGTCATCCCCAACAACCGCTCCTAGTTGGATACGAAAGCAAATCGAGTTGTACCGGAAGTGAAGAGGAACATGGTGATATATCTCCTGCGATAAAGCAAGCAGTCTGCGCATTCGAGCCTTGGCACTGCAGCGACTGTTGAAAACATCCGATTGAGCGGCACTTGGATTGTTCGAAAGAAAAATTCTGCAGAAGATTTACTGGCCCTGGTGAGTTGACAACGGCCTTGAAATTATTCAACGCAGTTCCCCGTAGCAGGGAAGCTGGAAGACATATCCACGTGGTTACCCATATCAATAAGCACACCACCCTTATGTGTAAATAAAATATTATAAAATACTACTTTCCAAAAGAAGGTCAAAGAATTTAGCCACTCTATTTTCAGTGTTTTTATTGAGATTAACTACCATCAAATTGATAACAAATCGAATTTATAAAAAAAAAGGTCGAAAAATTCGATTTACCTCAATTGGATGACAGAGAAGCAAATCTCGTTTGTTATATGAGCCATCTAAGAATAGTCGTCGTTTAGTGCGGATGACGTACATACAGTGACTCAAGCAAGTGTTCACAATTTTTTTCTATACTGTGGAGGGAAGCGGGGCTTGCCCCAAGACAGGTAAGAGCAACACAGTTTTACCAAAAGGAATAGAGGCCCATAAGTTTAACCTCATTCCTCCCAAAAACGCTGAACAAAATTCGTGACATTCACATCAGGGTCAACTATGTCGCCAGGCATTTTGGCCAAGGTGCGACATGCGTACACTAAAGGCAAGTCCACAGATACAGCGCTACACTCGTTAGTACAACACTTTGAGAAGGCTCTAGAATACAAGGAATATGCTTTAATGATCAAACATTTACTAAAGCAATTTGAGAGGAAGGCACCCCGAGCACATTACCCTACTACGGCTAACACGGAAGTACCTAAACATTATCAGTAACGTAGGCGACAACTCCCTGAAATTCATTGACCAGTGGGCATCTCGTGTGGGGCTAGGGGTTCGCACAGACCTTTTACCGGACCTGATACTCTTCAGAAGAAAATATAAGGTCCAGTGTGGAGATTCCCGAGGCTGGGTGTACCATAGAGTGGCCAATTAAAGACCACAGAAATTATCTGGATTGTAAGCTTATCTGGAAGTCCAATGTTGAGGAAGCAGCGAACGAGTTTTGGAGTTCACTTGGGGTCTGTCTGCTATCCTGATGCATTGATGCTAATAAGCAATAGTCAGACCGAGACTCAGGCCAAGACTTCTCTATGGCGCCTTGTTTTGGTGGCATGCCGCAGAAAAATCTTCACGCATTGGCTGCTCTAGAAGGAATTTTAAATTCACCGCCCATTAACCTCATCCTGGAAAATTGTGGAGAATTCAATTACAGAGCTTCTGGGTGCAGCACAATTACGGTGAAAGGCATAGTTTATACATTGCACTTTGCTTTCATTGGTAATGAAAATTTCGCACAACGATTTAGGAGGAGGGACGGCGCAAGGGAACGAAACAGATCCCTATACATTTGCACCGACGGCACTAAAATGGTAAAGGGAGTGGGTGCTCGAGTACCTGGACAGGTAGCATATTTCAAGCAGAGGTTTTCTCTATGAAGATAGCGGCAGAGCTAGTCTACGCCGCAATGACAATCAACTCAAAAAGTAAACTTGTACGTAGACGATCAGGGGACAGTTAAGGCAGTTAGCGAGAAGCCATTGACAGGCTGGTCGCAAACAAAAGACTGCATATCTATCGGGTGTCCGGCCAGAAAGGAGTAGCGGGTAATGAAATAGCAAATGAGACTACCAACGGTGATGCCAGTCTGTCACTCGTACAGACAAACTACTTTCCTAGACCATTCCAAGACTTGTTTAACGTAAAACTCGACAGCATGACTAGACAGTTTGGCAGTTTAAGCAGCTATGAATTCGCTTTGATTTTTAATAAATTTTTTGCCACTGATCTTTTGCGGTTGTTTATATAACACCGTGCGTCCTTTTTACATAAAAAAAAACAATACATACAAATATATTCGCGAAATCATAGGTCAAATATAGTTTTTATTTCTAACGTCAGGATTTTTTTGGAAGCACTTTGAAATGTGAAAAATATGATCACTTCAAAAAATTATTATAAAAATTTTTGTAAATTGAAGCAGATTAAATTGTTTGGTGCATAAGGATGAGGAGGTACAAAAATATCCTTTTAAAATTTTATCCTCGAAATTTCGCAAGACTTGGTTTAGAAAATATTATATATTAACGACTAATAAAAATACACCCAAACCACGATTTCGAAATTCATCCTACTAAATATATAAGTCTAAAAACTTAAAATTAATTAAAAGGGAATATTCGTCTTTGTAAAAAAAATATATATTATTTTTTAGTTCTACAGAATATTCTCTTTCATTTGGTACCAATATTCTTATTCTACACTGCACTGAGTTTTTAAAAAAATTGTTGGAATTAATCATACCTTTGAAACTAAAAAGTCCTTTAAAAAAATCCTGACGTCAGAGAGAAAAATTAGAAACGCAGTTTTTTTTTTATATTTGTCCCATAGTTTTGTGAGTATACACATTGACTTTTTCGTGTGTTTAGATTTTTTTTGACGCTCCGCGTTGATTTTTTGAAATTTTTAAGAGATTCGCATTTAAATAGAAATAGTGCAAAAGACGTTCAGCAAAAAAAAGACACATACCCAAAAATTTTCTAAAAATTCATATTAAAAAGTTAGAAATTTGGATGTAGGGTATTTTTATTTTACTTCATTCCAAATTTTGTATAAATTTTAAAAATTTAATTTATATGGGTTTTCTTAAAGCACAAACAATATTTTTAGTAAAAAATAGCGGAGAAAATCAACATCCGCGCTACTGTTTGAGTCACTGTAAATGACACAAACATAATAAATGTTACGTATACGCTATGTTTGGCTCTCATTTCGTACATCCTGGCATATGAAATAGTAAAGTGCGTATATTATATTTGACAGCTGGTAGAACTTTGCCATTTCCTATTTTCGCTGATTTTTCATTTTTATTATTGAGACACTTCAGTGACACTTTTATGTGGTACTTAGACGCAACCAGATTACTCACATACCACCATAAACTCAAGTGAGGTGCCTACAATGGGAATAAGTGGATCTTTTTTGCTGCCGCATAAAATTGAGTTATATCCCTGAGTATTAAACTGGTGTTTTGAAATAAAATTCCATTCTCACGCCATCTATGTACCTTCATTTGGTTTCCCCACTGTTACAGTCACATTGTACTAGTATGAATGACCGACCCACAGCCAACATGGCTGGCAGGCAGGCTTGTCAACAGATTTTCATGAAGTTTTTTTTTGTTCCTTTGTTGTTTAATATAGCATATTGTTAGCATACTGTCAAATACATACAAAAAATTGGAAACATTAAATTTATTAAAACTCGGTTTTGCTTTCGCTACTTTTACTTACAGTTGCCATCACTGCCCCCGTCCACATTGGTTGCCATGACACTCGCAAGCACCTCACCTTCATCGATGCTATTCATTAACGATAATTGCTTTCATTTTCTGCACATTTTGTTGTGAGAGTAGCGTTTGTGTTGTTGGAATGGCAAATGATATCGTAAATTAATACACTTTCTTTGTTATGAATTGCGTGCGCGCACCCTCCTCTATAATTAAAATTGATCACAAATTTTAATTTTGATTTTGTTCTTCAGACGCACAGTGTGGCCGAATCCCAAAAGTGCGGCCGTAATTCGAGAAAATAAATGTTCTAGATAGGCCTTTTTTGACATTGAGTTGGCTTAAGGGATCACCTAGGAAGCGAAAACTGTTCACTGTAACGACCCGTACCCTAAGTCCTCTCTTTATATTTATTTGTAGTGTGACCGAAAAGTTATTAACGTATGAAAGTAGTTAGATAATAGAAAATCTAACAAAACCAAATGGTTTAGTAAAATACGTAAAAAAATATTTAAGAAATAAAAATTTAAAGGTATTTTTTTCGTTTAATTTTAAACAAAATTTGAGTTAAGAGCACGCTGTCGGATGCTGCCTATAAACCTATTGGATTTTACGTAGAAAAGTATGAGCTACAGAATAAAAGAAAACTCAGGTGCTCATTTCTGCTCCTTATATTTTTTGTTTATGTTTTTAACACGCTTATACAAATAAGTTTCACCTGTATGTAAAAATGTCCAGCTTTTTAATTAGATTTCACAGAAAGATTTTGAGTATGCAGTTTCGTGGCACATTTAATTTAAGTGCAAAAAGTGTAAGTTTGAAGAAGGTGGGACTTATGTTTGGTTTTTGGCAATTTTTTTTTGTTGAAGATGTTGCTCATTTTCTTCATATCATCGAATATACTACATATGGAGAAAATGACTAGCACCGTCAACAAAAAAAATTTTCAAAAATCAACGGTAAGTCCCACCTGCTTCAAACTTGGACTTTGTTAAACTAAAATTGAATGGGATATAAAACTGCATACTCAAAATCTTCTGAAGAAATCGAATTAAAAAGCTCCAAATTTACTAGACGCCATACTGATCCGCCTTTTTGAATTTTGCAATTCTGACAGCGGATTATTAATTAGTGACCCCGAAAACCCTCTAGTGCGAAATTTCGATTCATTATATCAAAGCTTTGAATTTTGGCCACACTTTTGGATTTTGGCCGCTCTGTGAGACGCCACGACCCAGTTAGTATGTGGAATCGCTCGCTGATTCCGATGGATACGTTTTCAGTTATTTGCAATTCACCGTTATTCAGCTTAAAAAAGAAGTGGTTCCACTTAATCGGGTATACATATATGCCACATACACCTGAGTAGATAGAGTGTTTACATCCAAAACAAGAGGTGTCAGAAATGATTAACTAATTTCTCAGAAAATATCAGGGCTATCAAAAAGTGATGTATATACGGTTTATGAAGAATTTAATTTGCTTTAATTTTCCGTATCTCGTATTACGATTATTCAATTGGTTAATAAAATATACGTGATTTAGTGAAACCACTATTAAAGCTGAATAACGGTATATCTCGAAAAACTATCCACAGAAAAAAAATTATCTCGATTTTCGGAATTACCCAGAAATTCTACATAGGAATTGGCTAGTAGCATCCATTGAACATTTTTTCTGTAAAGCAGTGTTGTTACCATAATGATTATGCGTCTTTGCCAATGGCAGTGAAATTTAATAACAAACTGCTCTTCTGTTTTTGTAATTTTTCCGGTTTAATGGAGTGAAAACTTTTGCCATCCTATTGAAATGGTAAATAATGCAAAATATGGCGTTTTGCTGAACACGCCATTATTCAGCCAACCGATTGCCATTTTAATCACTTTACTCCATCAGCTTTTGTTGCTATTGACAACACATTGAATGTAGAGTGTGGGGGCAACGCTTCATTTCCTGAAATTCGTTATTATCTACAGTCATCGTTGAGCCATATTGCTGTCATCATTTTACAAAGTTGGTGTAGGCTAGAAAGCTTTGCGCTTTGTAGCTACAACTTTTCGTTTGCAGTTTGTGTGTGCGATTTCGAGAACACATGTAGATGAAAATTAAAAAATTAACAAAAAATTATTCTTACACATAGTAGCAGGGAGATGGCCACTTATGGAGATGTTTTGTTGCTAAAAACTTTCAATCAGTTGGTATTCTATATCAAAGAAAGGCAACTAAAGTTGCTGCAAACTTTGGCCATTGCTTTGAAAGTGGAATTCTCACAGCACCCACAGGAGCTTTTAGATTTATTTACTTTATCAGTTATCTAAGCTGATGTTTTTGCAAAAAAGTTAACGCGCATTTGACCGGAAGTTAATGAAGAACAAAAAAATTTTACAAGAATACAAATAATATAAGGGATGTTTGAATTGAAACCTACGTTATAGCTTTAACTTATGTACTTATACAGACACGCTAAGTATAGTAGATAAAACAAAGTTTTCTTCTTATAACGAAATTAAAATTCGAATTTCATTTAAGGAAGTGAGCTAATGAGAAGTGCATTTGAATATTTATGAATTTACGATAGGTAGAAAAACAAAGTTATCAAAGTATCGATAGAAAAAGAAATCGCCAAACTTTTTGAATGCATAACTGTATCTTCTATTTGTGTACATATGTATTTGAATCAATAAATATTGACGATGATGTGGCCAAAATGTTGCGCATTAAATTTACGGCAACCGCCACACCGTGCCGCATAATCGAAATAAGAGCTAGTTAAAACAATTATGGAGTTCCCCTAAAAAGAAAAAAATTGCAGATGAAATTTTTGAATTTTTCACTATTTTTACATTTTATTTCTAGAATTGTTTAAGGTATGCAGTTTATAGCATATCAATTTCTAGTATAATAATATGCAAGTTTCAAGTGAAAAAAATTTTTTTTTTGCTGATATATCGAGCACATTTCTGCCTTTGATAATTTGAATAAAAAAAATCCTTAAATTTTTACATTTATGTANAATTTCTAGTATAATAATATGCAAGTTTCAAGTGAAAAAAATTTTTTTTTGCTGATATATCGAGCACATTTCTGTCTTTGATAATTTGAATAAAAAAAATTCTTAAATTTTTACATTTATGTGCATATAAATTTGAACGATTTGCTAACTAATAAGTTAATATTTGTTCACTAATTAATTTAGTTATTCCTAATCCTATGTAGGGTAGCCAGCTGAAAAGGCTGTATTCGTAATCGAAGTGCAGTTGCAAAAATAGTCGATTCCAGTCGCGTCCCTTCCAGTAAGAACAAAAATGTTTCAAACAATCTGGCGACTAGTGGTATCAGGGCAGTAAATTTGAAGGAAACACTGCAATGGTTGCCGCCTTAAAAACTAATCAACAATTTGGGTAGGAACTAGGCACTAATCTACGAAAAAAATAAAAACTTAAAAACAATCCATCATACAAAGTTTGCGTAAAAATTCCTTTTTTTATTTTTCTCTGTGTTATCGCCTCATTCTCTTTGGGGTAATTTTTTTAACTATTGTTGCTAATTTTTTAAGTGCCAATTTAATTTTAAATCAATTAATATTTTTTTTTTCAATTATTCAAAATTATTTAAAATTTAAAAGTATTCGTGCCATATTTACGGTAGTGTAAGATAAATTTTAATTTATTCGTCAATGGTGGAAATCTCGAAAAAAACTTTAGTTTATACATACTAGGAAGTAATTCAAGCAACAGAAAGCTTGTCTAAAAAGCTGTAATTTACAGTTAAAGCTGTGAATCTGGAAACATTGGTCCTGCAAGAGATCCATTGAATGCAGGAATATTTTGGGATAATGAGTACATTCACACAAAATTAGATCTTTGTGGCCATACCCAGGCGAATGCTTACTTATTGCAGTAACGTCGCACACACATACATACAGACATACACCCAAGCATAGCATATATCAGCTATTTTTAATTGCGGCTAAAAACTTTAGCCATTAAAATCTGCAACCGAGACTCGCTTGTGTGGCAGATATTGAAAAGTTTGCGCCTTGAAGGCAATTATAAACAGGAAGTTGAACAAATTTACTGACATGGCAACACATGAGAGGCTGTTTATGGAGTGCGATAAACATATGTATGTATATAATACACTTGTATGTACACGAGTAAAATCAAATACACATAAAAATACTATGTAAAATGCTAATTTTTGTGCAGATACTCGTATTCATAAGGTTTCAAATGTTGGTTAGAAAGTTACTATGGGCAACTAGAAATATCAAATAAATTTAATTGAAAAGTTTTCATAATGATAATTGAGATAAATTTAGCTTGATTACAAAATAGAAAAGTGCGAGTGATAATTATAAACTTTTATTCGTGTACGCCCATTTGTTTTTACGGCTATTCCAAATAAAACGTAATTAGTTTTTTCCGGGATAGCCTTCGATTTGGTTAAAATTTTGCGCACAGCCTAATTTCATACTAGCACAGAAATGGGCAAATTTTTAAAATTATTATTTTTTTAATTATTAAGGTTTTAAGTAAGATCGAAGTTTGATTTATTACCTTTCCAAAGTCACCTGAATTTATTGGAGTTAGAGCAAAAAATAGTGAATTTATAAAAAATTTTGTTCATCCAACATTACAGTTTTATTGATATTTACCACGCCCATAATTTGTAAGAATTTTTTTTAGTCTATTTCTGACAGTTTTAGTATGAAATTAGGCTGTGCGCAAAATTTAAGCCAAATCGAAGGCTATCATCCAGAAAATCGCTACCTTTTCTTACATTTAATATGGAATTGCCGTAAACATAAATAAATCGTTTTTATTTAATACAAAATTTACATTTTCTTTTTCTCTCTCCTTCCATAGGATATACCGCTGCATGTGGCCATGATATCGCACATTCTCATCGCTTGGGACCGCATGCGTTGGCTGAGTGATCCATTACAGGGCCGGCTGCCTGCATTTGTTTGTTGCTGTGCAACTTGGCTGACTGGCATGGTGATTGCGTTGCCTTATCCCATCTATACAATCTATGTGGAATTGGGGGTAGGTATACAAGATGACTCTTGTTTCCACTTATTAACTTGTTTTGCTATTTATATGTATTCAATTGGAAATATTTGGTGACTTGTGTTATGAAAAGAAATGGAAAGTGGGAGGTGAGGAAAATAAAGACTTAGTAAAAGTTGTAATGTGATAACCAAAATAATAGTTGAAAAGTTTTGCACTTTTTTTTTGTGTGCGCGCAGTTAAGCAATAAATGCGTAGGTATATAGTCTGCTTATTGGAACAAGTGCTGAAAATATTGCGGTTACAAAGCGCCAGAGTATCGATGATGGCGTGATTTTCGATGTAATTTTTTGATATATGTATGTACATACATACATATCTATACAGTATTGTGTCTTATGGAAAAACCACAGAGGTTCTAAACCATTGGAAATGTGAAGCTTTTTAATTTATTTAAATTATTAAAAATTATTAAAAGATTTGGAAAATAGCGATGAAAGCGTATTCAAAAGTAAACAAAGTCTGCTACCTACATTTCAGTTTCAATGTTGCGTATACGCCATGCCGATACCAGATTATTTCATAGTAAAATTAAAATGATTTTTTTTCTTTTTTTGTTAAAAATATTTACGATATGATCATTAGAGAGCTGAAGTTTTAATGGAAAAAGGTTTGCTTTTCCTTTTCAAAGACTCTTGTTGCTTAATTAAATAATTCAATAATTTCCTATTAAAAGATTATATTTTTATAGGCGGACAAAAGCATTAAGTGCTGAAATGGCTGTAAGAAATATAGCGAGATGTATTATTTTTATTACTATAATATTATTAATTTTACTCAGCAGTTTCTGAATTTAAGTATTTATTGTTTTTCAATGTTTGTCAAGTTTTTTCAGTCTTTAGATTCATTTTATAATAAAAAGATCCCAAACTGTTAAGCTACGATTTTATTATTTAACTGGCGCAGTCAAAGAAAGGAAACCCGAACAGAGGAATACGTTTAAAGGACAATTAAAAAAAAGAGAATATTTTAGATACAAATTTTTGCAAAAAAAATATATATATAACAAAGAAAAATAAAGATCCGTGTAATTTATGGATATATATACATAATATGTATAAAGGCTATGTAATTAAATATTTCAATATGGTCACAAAAAGTTAACTCCAATACATAAAAGCAATAAAATAGAGGATAACATATTAGAAAGTGGGGTATTCAATTCATCGATAATGGCACAATCAGGAACTTCTAATGAGAATACAATGCCGACATTCCAGCTTTCAATGAATGATCTTATGAAGGATGCACACAGAGTTCATGAGTTCAAAGGTGATGGTACATATGCTCTCTCTGCATTTTTAAGAGAAGTAGATGTTATATTGTCGATGCTGCATATAAATCCGACTGCATGTGAATACATTTTCCGAAGAGTCATTCTTAATAAAATACAAGGTAAAGCGTTACATACTATTAGAACATTACCAGCAGATGCCAATTGGACTACAATTAAGGCAATCCTTATTCAAAATTTTGGCAGAAAGGAGTCATATCACCAACTTTATCAAGAGGCATTTGCAGCTCGTAATATTAATATAAAAAATTATTATACATTTTTATTAGACACCTTATCAAAACTAAATGAAAAATTTGAATATGATAGTAGCGAACCATTAGAATTTAGCCCTATATATACTGAAAAAACTATTTTACGAACATTTTTAAATAATATTGATGCCAATTTAGCTTCTGTTGTAATTAACAGAAATGTGACTACATTGAGAGAAGCTTTTAGTTTATTACAAGGTGAAGGCCTGATTCGTAATAATGGTAAAATTGGTAATGGAATGAATAAAGAAGATAACTATAACTATATAAAACATAATAAATATTCGCATGTAAATTGTAATAACAAATATAATTCTAATGAACCAGTTTTTCAAAATAACAAATACCAACAAAATTTTAACAGGCAGCAACCAAATTTAAACTTAAATAATCAAAATTTCCAAAAATATTATAATTCTAATCAAAATAGTAATTACTGGCCAAGACAGAATATTAATAATTCACGTCAATTTACGTCTCAAAATTTTAATCAATATCAACATAACAATAGTACGAACTTCAGAAGAAGTGTAGTGGAGCCAATGGATACAGATTATGTGCAAGTGGACGAAGTAAACAGAAATGAGGTATCAAATTTTCATGCAATGGCCTCAAGGGAACATTACCAATAATAGAATTAACTCTAGGAGATGACAAAATTTTATGTTTGATTGATACTGGCTCATCCACTCCACTTTTAAATAAAAATTTGTTACCGTTTTATAAAAGAAAAACCAATTAGCGTAGAATCGGGAAATTGTAATAAGAACAATGTACATATAAATATCATCAATGAAAAAAGAAGATATTTAAACAAAAGAAATTTGAATTGAGAAAATTATACAGAATATAGAAAAGAAGGCTATATCAAAAATTATAAAAATGTTCGACATAAAGAGCAATCAAAATGTATAAAAGGTGATTTGCAAGATGTACATATTAAAAATATTAAAAGGAAAAATAAGTATGCTGATAAATTTAATATCCAAGACATTAATTTAGCATAAACATTATATACATTATCATTGGTTAAAATATTTAATTGCTGTTAAAATACACAATTTATTATGGATTTAATCGTATCACTAAATTTTGTTTTTGGTTTAACTTGGCATATCATCAATTTTAACGAGGGGGAAGTTATGTTACTGTTTATTTTTATTACTATAATATTATTAATTTTACTCAGCAGTTTCTGAATTTAAGTATTTATTGTTTTTCAATGTTTGTCAAGTTTTTTCAGTCTTTAGATTCATTTTATAATAAAAAGATCCCAAACTGTTAAGCTACGATTTTATTATTTAACTCGCGCGCCATGTAAATAAACCTATACACCTAAATTTTTATATTCACTTTCCAAACACAAAGCCGAAGGGTTTTTCATTTAAAGATCGATGTCCTGCTTATAAATTACCAAAAATTATCAAAATTTAATTTAATAAAATATTTAGTTCTATTTCTTATATAACCACAAATGTATGCTGAGTTTTTGTGGACCAAAAATGTATGTCAAGTCCTTAGTTTACTCAAATTTCTTTTCCAGTTTTTAGTTTTACCAAAAATTTGTATGCAGCTTATAAAAATTAAAAACTATGCTCAGTTTTCAAAATATAAAACAAGTTAAAGAATTTTTAATTAATCAAAATTTATGTTAAGTTTTCCAATTCCCAAAAATTGATGTCCGGTTTTTAATATAATAACTTTTTTTTTACTTTCGAGCATTTAATTACATTCACTAAAAGAAAATGTAGTAGTCAGAAAATGTTTGAGTTTATCTAAAATGTTAAAGCGCACTGTGGCCTTCTACTTTTCCACCTAAGATCCTTAATGACTAATGCGATTCTTGAACGGAGAATTTTTGAAATTCCAATCGTCAATAAAAAATACAGTTTGCATGTTTGTGTAATTAAATAGTGGTTTGATAATAATAAAATGGAGAAAATTACATACATACATATGTACATATATATGCGCCGGATACTTTCTAAAGATGGCAAAGTGTTCATAAGAAATATGAATTCCTTACCAATTCGCATCGAAAAGTATGCTTCAGTAAATCACAATTACTTTTACCTTTCTCACTTTGCCTCCCTGCCTCCGCTTTTATAATTATATCCGGCCATTTCAAACGCAAAATAAAAGCTGCATCCATTGAATCTTATTGCAAAAAAAAAATGTTCAAAATTTCATTGTTATTCGTTTGTTGTTTAAAATAACAAGGGATTTGATTGAACATCCCACCTGTCGGGTTAGGTGTGTTTCTATTTTTTTCATTGCTTTATCTAGTTAATCCAATTTTCTCCATCCATGTCTAAAATTTGACATTTATTGCTGTCAATGCTTGGCATTATTCGTTACTTGGAGTAAATAAGATAAATCCAAAAATAAATAAACTACATTACGTGGACGAGTGTTGAAATATATACATAACTACATACCACATTCCTCTTTTGTATTTGCTTTCTTACACAGTGAATCGAGCTGACAAACGAAAAAAAATATATATCACAATATATATGCAAGTGCTGATAGAACAAATACACTCATTTGTATGTAGCACCACTATTTGTAACAACTCAAAAAGCATCCATAGCTTTATCTCTGAATTTATGGCAACGTTTTTGACATCGTAAAAATATGCATCAAGTGCTTGATGGAATTATGTATTTGCGCATGCAAGCTGCCCGCATATTCGTACTGCATCAAATGAACGGAAGTGTGTGAATTTATGCGATTGGGCTATGTTACCAAAAAATATACATTAGAACATTTTAGGAATATTTAGGGATCAAAAAGTGTGACATTTACCAGCGACGAGATTTTCTTCTATCTGCATTCTGATATGACTGGGTACTAGCTTTTGCCCACAGATAAGCGTAACGATTCTTTTTCGCATCTAAAATTTATTGAGCTATAAAACTGCATAACTAAAATTTTTCTAAAATTCTGAACAAAAAGTTTAAAATTTTTGTTTGTAATTGTTAAAATTGGTTGAATTTTTTAAATTTTTGTGCGCAGTTTGAAATGTGGATTTATATGGTGCTGGTTATGTAATGTGCAAGACCTTTATAAAAATATATAAACCTTAAAAAAAACAAATGAAAAAAAATTGGGCAAAATGTCACTTAACTTAATCAGCTGACCAGAAATGTATGTACATGTATATACATTTTTAAATTAATTTTTATCGGAGGATTTTTTTTGTTACATGTGGCTAAGTAGCAACACTTTTTATTGCATATTAATACCTCATAGTTATATTTCATTTGGCTTAAGCTGAATAAATTTAAATTTAAGATAATTCTTTTGCAGTAACTAAAAAAATATTCACTTAAATTGCATTTGATTTTTCCAACATGATGGAGTTTTCTCCAATCGCATTCCATCAAAAGTAACTGATTAAATTTAATTTGACTTTTAAACAGGCGGTAACCAGTTTTTAAAGTATTTTCGAAACAAAGCCTTTTTGAACAACTTCTCTTTAAATTGGCATCATTTGGTATTGTTTCATATTGTATTTATATTGATTAAATTTAATTTTACTTTTTAACAGATGGCAGCCCTCCTTGCAATTATTTTCAGAATAAAGCCTTCTCTATATTCTTTTGATTAATATTTATATTGTAATACTTTATTTAACTAATGAGAAGTGGGACTTGATTTTCAAATAGGTGGCAATCCTCTTAAACAGGTTTTCGTAATACATTGTCAATAAAATTATTGAATGTAGTACATAAAGCTTTTTTAAATTTTGTTAAATTTATAATTTAAAATAGTCAATGCAATAGTCTCTCTATATGGCAAATTTTATCTAAAGAAAGGGCAACCAAAATACTCACACACATGAAAAAACTTTCCGTAATAAAATTCTTAAATAAAAAAAAAACTATTTAAACCGAAGTTTTAGCGGAAAAAGTATTTTCTTATTTTTTATGATCTTTTTGAAATAACAGATATTTGTTTAAAAAAAATATTTCTTAGAAAAAAGATTACTTTTATCAAAGCAGAAAAAAACCAAGTTGTGGGAAGCAAATTTTTATGGAATTCTTTTTTTCGGAAAATCAATATTTTATACCTAGAAAAAAAATTTGTACAAAAAGCGCGAAAAAATGTCTATACAGGAAAAAAGGGTTTGGGCAAAATTATTTTTAAGAAAAAAAAAAAATTTGAGGAATTTGGGTTGTAAAAATAACTTTTTCCTTATTTTTTCTATGAAAAAAAAATATTTTTTTTTACCGACATCAAGAAACAAGAAACGTTAAATAATTTTATATCGAATAACCTGCACTACTGCTACGAACGCCATATCCGAAACAATATGTTTGAACTTAGCAATCCACTTGGTTGAATTTATCCACAAATAAAAATTTATGTAAAAGCTTTTTCGTTTCATTTATCAAACCTCGTTCTAAGGGATTGCATCAGCTACTACTTATGCACCATAAATTAAAGTTAGTTTACAACCCATCATACTCCACCAATATTCTGAGTGGTTTTACTCAAATCAACCAATAAATTAGAATATATTTATGTATGGGTATATAGCTTTATCAGCGAACAGATTCATTTGCACAGATGGTGCCCAATTTTATTTGTGGCCACTTTATTAATCCGCTGACATAAATTCAAGTTGACATGAGTTAATAGAGAAAATCTGCTTGGGGAAAAAACCAGATAGGCAAATAAATAAACACACTTGTGGTGAGAAAACATGGAGCTATTTATGTAAGTGAGAAAAATTGTAGCTGTAAAAAAACGCGCCGGAATAATAGCACTGGTAAATAACACAAGTGCCTAAAAGAGCTTACACACATACGCGCATATGTATATATTTCACGATGCATGTATTTAAATGCGTAAATATGTATGTATGTAAGTACGACGGGTAAGTACTCATTCGGTAAATGAACCTGCTAATCAACAAGAAGCTACCCTGCAGGGTAAACCACTATTTTTAGTTATCAGCTATGATTTTCTTACTTTTGCGAAACAATGATAGGAATCCTACTAATCCTACTAATTTTATGAATGTGAAAAACAGCGAGTGTGTGTTTGTCGCTCTTTCACGCTAAATCGACTTGAAGTATTTCAACAAAATTCGGCACACAAACAGACTATAATCTGGATTGATATATAGGATAAGTTTTGAAGAGTCCTACCACCATTTTCAAAAGTTAAAATAGGTTAATAGGTAAAATAAAATATTACAACCGCCTAAATGTGAAACAAAAGGGGTGGCAAAATGATTAATTTCGAAAATATGTTTTAAGGAAAAAATCAAAAATTTTATCACTGCAGGTCGGTTTTGAGGTGAAGCTAATTTTTCGTTCAATCAGATCTTTAAAATGTCGTTCAAGGGTAGATTTTTTTTTTAAATTTAAGGAGGAGTCTTTTCATTCAAATATACATTTTTTTTAATCGAGTGGAATTTATCTGTTTGTGATTTGTCATTAGGTTAAATTAAATGCTTATGCAGAAGCCGGAATTCAGCATGATTGAGCAAGGCTTACCCGCAATAATTAATTCTTTAACAACGTTACAGTCATATTTGTGATAAAGGAGCAAGTGAAGCTGCAAAAAATTAACGCTAATTCCATTTGTATTAAAAAGTCATATATTATATTTGTTTAGCGAAGAGGTTGAGAGCTGAATGAAATTAATTTCAATGAATAAAAACATTTTTTTCATGCCTGATGGGATGTGAATAATCCAGCTTAAGAGATTGATATGCATCAATGGTCGAAACAATGGACAAGCAGACGAAAGTAACTGTGAGATTGCTGCTACATCCATACAATACAAATAATACACAAAAAGTTGTCTATATACTTATATACATACATATATAATAAAGGCTCGTTATAATTATGCATATTTATTAGGATGCCTCAAAAAAAAAAACAGTCCAGCGAACAGCGAGTCAAAAAATTTGGCTTAAAGATTGCATATTTCATCATAAAATTTTCAATTGAAAAAGTTTTTGAGGAAATACTTCTAATCAGGGATGTGAACTTAACCCTCAGCGACTCATATAATAGTCGACATTTTTCCTGAACTTCAATCGAATTGATTATTAAAAACACCTAATTTTCGTCATATACTTGTTTTTATGACTATTTAATTTCATTAAAAAGTATTAAAAATATTGATAGAATTTCTAGTTCAACACGAAAAGAAGTTTATTGGTGTCTCATAGACCACATGTCAGCAAAATTGCGAAATTATAGTCACGTCAGTCGCAAAGGGTTAAGCTATCTGCATCGTACATATCCAAAATCTCTTTTAACTCATAATTTTAAGCCTCTCTTGACGAGCTCGCCTCACCGCTCCCTGTATGCCGGAGCAGGAGAGATTTTACTTTATTTACTAATAACCTAGAATATGTTCACCTGCATTTCCGCGAGTGTATGGTGTTTAATATATCTCACAATGACTCTGCACTCACTGCACCAACTATTTATTTCGTATGTAAATGCAGTTACATCGACATGTGAATTCTTTGCGAATTTTTTACGGTCTAAAGCAACTCCAAGATAATCTGTTCCAATTCTGTATGCTTTTCTAAAAAATGAATCAATTCACTTTCAACTAATTTCTAATTTTTTAAAGTTAGTTAAAGGAGTGCAAAAATAGCCCTTTTGTGGATGAATAACTGCTGGACGCTTTTCCAAATTCTCATCTCGAAAATTTATATTTCTCTCAGAGTGACGGGTGGGAGAACGATGACAGCCACCTCTCTGAGGTTTTGCATTCATTCATAGCAGCTAGTAGGGCGAACTTTTTTCGGTTGCTTGTAAGTAAGGTGGTACGGTCTAATGTACATACTATACATAAGTATTTATGTGTAAAAAAAAAGAAAACAAAAGCTTTATGTTCTCAAGTCTGTTGTATGATACTTGTGTAAATAAGCAATAACCTGAAGAAAGCTTTTGACAAGCAATCTGACACCTACACTTCTACTTACAACCACACATTCACATGCACACATTTACATACATATGTAAGAAGTAATTCACAGTCTGCCAGACAGCTATTCCAGCAGTCGAGCAGACATTTAACCAGCCAAGCTGTCTCTTCGAATGCCTTCGATTCAATTCATTCATTTCTTTCTATTAAACGCCTGTGAATGCCATTGAGCTGCTCCAAGTTACTTAAGTGACAAAACGAATTATTACGCAAATCGAGCACATCAAAGACGACTGCGCTATAGACACCTCCAGCTCCCTGCCGATTTGCCTCCTTTTGGGCAGTTGCTGTCAGGCCTACATAAGTATGTATGTATGTGTATGTACGTATACTTGTTCAATTTGTGCTTGGTGTGGCTCATTGGCTTTTGTGTTGACACCCACCCACCCAAGTGTTATGTTATGACAATTTATTGTTTTTGCTTCAAGTTTACTTTTCTGTTTTTGTCTATAGGCAGCAAGTCCACTTGAGAGCTTGTGTAGGTACCCTGTGTGGTGTGGTGTTGTTATTATTTGTTTTGCTCTTGTGCGCAACAGCTGGTTGCAGAACGTGTGTTTTTTCTGTAATACTATTTACATACTTTACATACATATGTATGTAAATATATTCACAAATATTGTATATTAAAATTATATACTTATAGTGAGACAATCTGTCGATTTCAATTTGAATTAAGTAAATTCATTGAACGGGAATTATGAAAAGTTATTTATGCTGACAGCTTGAATGCTGCAAATGAAATTATGTTAATAAGTATCATCTTTATAAATAAAGATGAGTACGGCATATAAAGCAGGAGGGAGAGCGCTTTCTGGGAAATTCGTAAGAAATTAATTGTATACAGGAAAAGCGTATTTATGAATGAAAAGGTATTTAGTTAAAGCAGTGCATTTTGTAAGAGAAATCTATTAATTTTGGTATGCATATGTATGTAAGTATGGCGTGGATGCTAAGATCCGACATTCATCAAGATTGAGAGAATACAAAGGTTGCGCCGATCTCGGACCGCTATTCCTCTCTTAACGAATTTGAAAGGATCGTTGTTTGCATGACGTCACACTGGTGCAACTTGTTTACGTTTTCCTTGCAACATTTTTTCTTCTTCTTCCATTCTTGCTCACGTTTTGCCATTTCTCTCTTGCAATTGCACCAGTGTGACGTCACACAAAAGTTATTCTCAAAAATCCTCTCTGATCGGCGCAATCTTGTATTCTATCATTCTTGGACATTCATAATACTCGTATTTTGTACAGTAGTCGAGAGAGGAGAAGAATGGGGGTCTTATGACCTTACTATAGGGCAGTTCGGGCAACTATTTTCCAACTCATCACAGTCTTTCGAAGGTGAAAAGCCTTTTGTAAGACAATTTCCAATTCTGGCAACTATCTTGAAAGCTTTACTGTCTTGTGAACGACTAATTGATTGAAAGAGGAGGTCTTAGCGTTATTCTGTTTGTCTTTTAGCAATAAGTACTTTAAAAACTAAATAAAATTAAAGAAATTTGTATATATTTTTCTTTTAAAACAACAAAAACTAAAAAAAAAAATCATGGTACAAAGCCCAATAAAAAAATTTAAATATAAAAATGTTAATAAGCCACAATAAAACTGACAAAAAAATAATAATTTTTAAAGAAAGAAAAAAACAAAAACGAAATGACAAAAGTAGATAAAAAATCAAAAACTTAAAGAAATATTATTGTTTCTTTTTAAAATAATAAACACTAAAAAATAAATTTAAATTACATATAAAAAAACATAGAGGCTGTTCACACTTGCCTGGTTATCAAGTTATCTTGTTAAAAATTACTATTGTGTAGTATATGTTATTTTTGTAAACTGAATACAAAATATAAATATATAATCTGATAAAAAGGCAATGAAATAAAAAAAAATAAGTTCCTAAAGATTACATAAATGGAATTAAAAAAAGTACTTCTCTTTTATATAATAAATTTTGTTTCTAAACAGCCAATGAAATTAAAAAATGAATTTTTGTATTTAAAAGAATAAAATCAAAAATAGAGAGAAATTTATACTAAAATACAAGAAAAAAATAAATTTTGTTCTAAAAATTGAATGAAAATAAAACATTTTACTTAAAAAAAAAACAAATAAAATAAAATCCAAAAATTAAAGACATTTTTTTAAGAAGGGAAATGAAAATTCAACTAACGAAATTAGAAAACAATTTTTTTTCTGTTTAAAAAATACATTTGTAAATATCAAATTAAATTAAAAAAAATAAATATTTTATGCTGTTTAGGACAACGAAATCTAATAATTAAAAAAAAAATTAAAAAAAAAATAAAACTGTTCCCCGTCGACTCGAACCCGTATCTTTCGAATTGCACTCAAGTGCTTTGCACCCTCGGCTATTGCCACTAATGGAGAGCCGTATGCAAAATGATGGACAAAAGACTTAAGAATCCTTAATACTGTTCGGTCAAAGTAAACCAGTCCTTTATCCGTAGGGAGGCCCTTCAGCTGCTTCTGGGTTTCAAATCTAGTGTTTCACAAAGTGGAGTAAGGCGGAAATTGCTATAGGTAGATGTAGCGGGGGGTTTAACGTTTGCTGTGATGTTCAGTTTTCTGTAACTGACTGGAGATATGGAAGCCATTTGAAGTTAATGGCGACAACATCTACTAGTCGAGTAGATTTATTCTTTTTATTTGGTGCTACCAGCGTTTGTCGGTTTGGGGGCGGTGACCCACAAAAAAAAGTCTCTCTGCTTTCCTTGTCCATCCCTCGGTGCCGAATCACAGGATGTTCTTATCAGAGCAACGTATAACAAGTACAAGTACATTTTTTTGCGTTTACTATGTCCATGCAGTTGAAGATCTTCGTAGAGATTGTCATTCCAACCGTCGCCCACGCAAACACGGCCACATATCTTTCCTAGAGTAGCGCCTCTAAAGCACCGAAAACTTTCTCAACTTTGTTGGGGACAATATCCATGTTTCTGCACCATAAAAACGTTGGGCATGATGAGAAATTTGGATGAATGACAGTACTAGGCGATGACGTCTCCCTCCCACCGAAAATCCAACACCGAATTCGTTCCCCTTTGCATGGCAGCTGTAGTAAATGTCGCAAGGCCAAACAGTGAGCTCTTAAACCAAACAAGGTTGAGTGGTCCCAACCAAGCTACCTCTTCCATTGCACTCCGATTGTACCCGAAAGGATGTGAGAATGACAAAATATTTAATCCAATTTCGTTATTTTCAGTCATGCCTGAGAGTAGTAAATTTCCTCTTAATCTATAAGAACATGTTACTTTTTTCTTATATCCACTACCGGTCGTCTTGTTTTTTTTGTTTGTACTTTTTACGCCATAACATTGCGAGCAGTATAAGCGCTTCCGCTGAACTTCAATATCCGTTACGTTTGAAGCGTACAGTTTTTTATTGGTATTCACATTCTTACATATACACAAATATAACTTCGCACATACATATGTATATAATAATCGGATGCATTTTACATATATATATGCACATACGCATCTATCCCATTTAATATTCCGCTCAAATCGTTAGAATTTGGATTTATTATTAGCCCTTCTCTCTTCGCTGAAAAGTTATATTTAATCGTTTGTTTGGCAGTTTTGGCTTACTTGTATTCATGTTTTTTTTTGTTTGGGATATTTTTCATTACTTTTGATCCCGCTCCTTCCTTTTGATCCAATTTAAACGGTTTTGGTACTTCCGCTATCATCTTTCCCTTTCATCTCAAAATGGCTGCGTTTAACACTGCTGTAAAAATTCATAAACCATTAAGTTCAAGGAAAATTACACAACTAAAATGTCATATTTATGTGTATGCTGACGGTGTTTTTTATACCCGAGCGCACTTGTGCACAAGGGTATTATAACTTT
>NW_016159327.1:44421-89638 GCF_001687245.7 Rhagoletis zephyria | reverse complement strand
TTTTTTTTTTTTTAATGAACGATCCAACATTAGTCGATATACATATTTTGAGTTTTTTTGTTGATTTTTCGTACTGAAAAGGTTCAGAAAACTTTAGTTTAAAAGTATGCAACTAAATCTCTCGGACAGAGATTGTGGAAGGCTGGACTATACCTTAAATATTACTGCTTTATTCAAGGCCCACTGTACGTAGCTATGGGTAGAGTAAGGTAATTCAATATCTTAAAAATGAAGTTGGGTTCTCAGGTCTCTAGCAATACATTTAACAAGTTAAATTAATTATTACAATATGGGTATAAATCGAGAGGGTTTTGATAAGGTTCTATTTCTTAGCCACATCAAGGAGGGTTGCCACCTGTTTGAAAAATGTAATTCAACTTAAATAAATACATACATATGCGTCACAATATGGGTGTCAAGCAAAAGAGGAGGAAGGTTAAACAAATTTGTGAAATTTAAATAAAATTAAATATTTTCAAAAAATGGAAACAAAAACTTACTGCACGATTTTCACTGACACTCACCGTATATAAAACTACATAGTTTGCTCTCATCCGCTTCACTGAGTATATAAAAGTTTCGCGTGTTACATTAGGTGCAATTTATTTAAATTAAACTTCGCAACTCTTTCTCTTTCGNTTGCTCTCATCCGCTTCACTGAGTATATAAAAGTTTCGCGTGTTACATTAAATGCAATTTATTTAAATTAACTTCGCAACTCTTTCTCTTTCGTCTGACACCCAATAAATTAATAAAAAGTGAAAATTAAATTTTTTTTTTTTGTAATTGTTACAAAGTTGGAAACTTTGAGTTTTGTGGATTTTGTTGTAGTGTATCACAGCTTTATATTTCCGCTGAGAATCACCATCATTCAATTTATCTCGTCAAAGTGTTCAACTGAAATTGATTTCATTTCAGCTCAGCTGCGTATGCGATTTATCCAAATTAGTGCCTACAGCTGCAGCTCCAAATAGATATAGCGTTAGCCTTCTAACCCTGAAATCATTCATCAAAAATCTTCAATTGCCAGCAGGAGGCGCACATATTCGATTGACGAATATTTATTTATTTATGTCTATATTTAGGTACATACATGATATGTTCGTGTGTATTCGGATACTAATCAATTTAATAATGTGACCCACAGCCAAACGTCATTAATCAAGCGACACATATGTATGCATGTACAAACATAAGTATTATGTGTTTTCTATATTCAAACTTACATATGTACATATGTAGATAAATGTATGTAGTATTTATTTATTGTTTCATAGCCGCAAGTGATAATGCCATTGATTGGCGAATTTTATGAGCTATCCATTCCCCAAGCTGTCCTTTGATTTTATGCATAAAAAACGCGTACATATGCATGTATGTATGTGCGTATGTGCCTATATGTAATTTCACCCCAACAACAAAATATTTCGCGTCATCAGTTTATGTCTGAGACGCCCGAGAACCACGTAGTAGTACATACATATGAATGTAGGTATATTTAAACTTATTTATAAGTTCGCGTGGGTTAATAAAATAATTATTGTGCCACGGTTACACTACGGAAATGAAACTTCTCCTGATTAATTTTTTTTTTTTCGTTTCATATTGCAAAAGTATATACATATGTATGTTTATGAATATGCATTATTACTCATATTTTTATTGTTAAAATTTTAATGGTTTGAAATTATCTAAATTGAGCTTCACGATAAAAGCGTGTTAAACGGAGTGGGCAAGGCAACGTGATTAGCCTTGGTATTAAAAAAGGCGTCTAAAGGGGGGGGAGAGAGAGAGAGGGAGAGAGAGAGAGAAAGATAAAGAAAATAGAGATCGACACTTCCGCTGCGTCCGAGGTGTCACACATTTGTTCGTGATGCTTTGTAATTCATTGCGCCACTAAAGAAGCTTCAATTGTGCCCCTTTAATGACTTAGCAAGCGATGCTGCTAAATAATGAAAATGCTTCATCCCTTCATCACTGTTTCCATAGCTTCAACCAGTTGCTCGCGCAGGCTTGAAAAAAAAAATCTATCACTTTTGAGTAAAGAGTGAAAAAATTGCTAAAAGTGAAGCAACAAAAGCGACTGAAGCGATTTTTTGCCGAGTTCAACAAAGCATGCCAGTCGTTTCTCTTCTGTGCCAGCTGAAGCTAATTAGAAATGCCAAGTGAAGCCAAGTCCTTCTCCGCTTGGTCTTTGCGTCACAGTGGGGCCTCACCCTTCCTCTGCTACCACCCGGGAGTTCCGAGTTAAGCCAGCAGAGCCACTGTATTTTAATTCGCTACAAAAGGCAGAAAAGACTTTACGCTTTTTGTTACCGATGATGCCTATGTCATCGGCATACTCCAGCTGTCTAGCTGAGCAATTTCATGCAAATTAGAAATTTGCAGGCGATGCTGTCGACGCTGTCGGATGCTTTGCCTGCATTTGAAGGAATTCATATATGTAAGATTGCAATTTCTTACAACTTACAACAAAAGATCCAAAGGCGCAGTATCGATTTCAATTAAATTGTCTCGATGTACATATTAATGCACGATGTACATGTGTACCGAGGCATAGCAGTCTTTTAACCTTTTCTTCATATCTTGAAGGACAGCGCAATTTTTAAAACGCGAAGATTATTAACAAATTACAATGGGCCGGTTAAGGTGCTAAGAGCTATAAGTACATAAAAACTGTCTAAATCTGGGACATTAATAATTTCTTGCAATATTACTTCCCAGCATACCCAGCAGCAAAACGAAAGACTCAACATTTAAAATGTGTATCACATTTTATACGTCCACCATATCAAGCTAAATTGAGGAAACAAAACTCAATCGTTAACATCGAAACAAAATAAATCAACGAAAATTTGTTGTTGTATGCCATTGCCAGCTCACTATTAACACCCAGCACATGAATGCATGCTACACCTTCAGCATTAACGATTGAATTTCTTTTCGTTAAAAATCAAAACAGAATTATTTTGGTAATTACCTAAATAATAAAACACTGAATCGTTTCAACAGAAACGGTTGGCTTTTTTTGGTAAACGCTATAATTAACGTTACAATGCATCCTTGATTTCAAGGGATATATGTTTCAGGGCTCGTGATTCGTTTCCTAGTTTTCGATAATTGTATTAAAAGCGCGATTTTTCGCTTCAAAGTATTTGTTTTCCACCATTCGCTGACCCTTTGCTTTATACATACATACATACATACATACATACATATGAACATACATTAATTTTATTGTATTTTTTCTCCCGTTTCAGCCACGCAAACGCGAAAATTCAGCTTCCGCTATTCGCTTTGCCATCGACACTTGGATACGCAACACAGCGGGGGGTGGGTAAAACTGTTTTATTGTAATTTAAATAAACAATGCCACTTTGTGTTGAAAATGGAATAAAATTGAAATTGATGCCGAATGTCATTGATACGACAGACAAGTGGCAGCAGATGGGCTGATGAACGTAGCGGGATTGTACATAAATTTTTGTGATGAGAAATAATTTAAATTGGCTGCGAAATGGAAATTTTGGCGTCGAAAATGAGTTGAGAGCTTTTACAGATGAAAGAGATGCAAACTAAGGCGCTTGTGCAAATTTCAAAGGAGCTGATTTATTTGGTCTCGTCGTTGTGGGGGAAGGCGTTCGGTAGCACGCACTTAGTGCCAATTAATTTCGGAGTGGACTTTTTCTTTTATCTTTCTATTTATGTGACGCGAGGGGTATCTTATCTGCTTGTACAAAATTCAAAATTGGGCGCGTTTGTAAGATATTTTATTTGGTGCCAACATTCTAATTTTGAGCTAGAAAAACACATATGCCTTTAACCCTTGCATTAAATATGTCCGTTATACTGGATAGCAAAAAAATATTTTTACTTACTTTCTGTAGCGTTTTTGTATCACTTGCTACTATGAATTAAAGTAGACAAATTTAAAGAGATATTTATTTGACTTTCAATTTTTCCCGGAATATAAACAAAAAAAAACAAATATTTGATTATTTTTGGTATTTTTAGGGCCTAAATAAATAAAAAAACCTAGGTATTGAAAACGTTAAGTTAAAAATATCTTCGAGTACCTTACAGTACTAATTGATGTCCACCAATCGTCCACTAATTTATTTAGTATATATCTTTCAATTTCAGTCAAAACAAACCCCACAAATTACACTCAAACATACAAACAAAAGGAGCCTTTGGCCCAAATGCACTATCAGTTATTTCTGAAGGATATCGGCCACAACAACTTCAATGAAGTTTGTTTCTATTTATGAGCCTGTTCGCTTGCTGCAAATACAAGAGGGGGTGTAAGCGGTCATTAAATGACGGTCGCCCCCATAGCTAAAAAGGGCAAAATTTGAGGTACGAGCATTGACTTTTTTGGGAATCTATTAAGGATCCAGCTCTTTACTTTTATTTAGCATTCAGTCAAAAATCGCCCTTTTATTCAATTAAACTCTTTTACTTTTAATGTTTTGTTTTCGCTTCAAACGACCGTAAATATTTTGGTGTAATTTTCCAAATCAATAACAACGAGAAAAACCTATTGGCTTATTGATCCTGCTTGTTTGTGGTTTTCACCAAAAGCTCTTTGAGTTTCCGCTATTTCTTCATTTCAATTTAAAACTTTTTTTCAACTTTACGATTTGCAAAAATAAATACAACAAGAAAGTTATTCAAGAGTTTTACGAGTCAGGGGCAGCTTCGAAGTTTGTTTTAGGGAATTTATGTGTGTTTGCATATCCACGTGTGCCTGTACTTGACAGTATATCAAGTTTTTAAATACATACATAATCACACAAAGTAATTTTTAAGCAAAACACAACCAACTTCAATTCTAATATAAAAATTTAAGATTATCGTTAATCTCTTCATGATCCAATGATCGGAGGTAACACATTTCCTTTAAAAAAAGAATTATAGAAATCGGTTAACGTGGTCCGAAGTTACATGCATAAAAATAAAAAAATAAAAATATCACGATGAATTGATAACCTTCCTCCTTTTTGTAAAATCGATTAAAAAATTTTGGAAATTGTTTATTTTTATTTGTCACACATTTCTCTATACAGTACTTTTATGTATGCAACCTAATTTAAAACCTTTCCCAGGCCGCAAATTACACACCAACAGAGTTATAAAGCTATTACCGTTAACAGGTACCAAGTACACATATATGCATATGCAAGCGTATGCAAGCAGAGAAATTTTAAATTTTGCCGACAGTGCGGTCTCTTACAATTTTCCGTATCCGGAAACAAACAGAAAACGACCACAATTTACATTCATTTTCGGATCTGGAAAATGTTCGAAAATAATGGTGTTATTCGAAAGCAATAATTGTATTTTATTCGGTCAAGCTGAACATTTGAAAGTATGTATGTATACATAGTCGACAGTGGCAGAGCATGCAGACGAATGTGCTAATATTTGTTAGCTTACAGAAGGTGGCGGGTTCGAATGCCGTCAGGCGGCGCTTCCTTAATTTTTTTTTTTTTGAACCATGAAAAATCATCTGTGAAGTGCAGAAGAAAAGCGTATTGAACGAAAAATTCAATAAGAAAGTTTTCAGAAAAACAGCCAAAAAAGTTACTGCCGCTCATTTTAGTGGGAAAATGGATCGTAAAAGTATCTGAAAATGGAATCGGTAAACGGACACAAATCCGCATTAAACCACTTTTTTCCTTTTCCGGATCCATTTTCTGGGTATACAAGCAGGGTGCATGCATATCGCTAATTTACAAAATAGACTATGGTAACTCAAAAAATAACGTTTTTTAGAGATTTAATTTTTCGATAAGAACTAAGCGGTCACATATTGGTCAAATCCGGCAACGCTATTATCACATGTTCTCAGTTTTATTTGCAATTTTATTATAAATACACTAACACCCAAAGAACGACTGCAAATTGTGCAAATTTATTTCGAAAACCATGACACAATTCGAAAATTTTTAGCCTGTGCGACGAAACAATTTCTGATATTGTGAAGCGTACTTAATAATGAGGCGAACCCAAATGTGTCGATTCGCCATCGCGCACAGTAATTAGAGCTGCGTACGTCCACTCTTTGGAAAATTTTACGTAAAAAATTCGGCCTACGACCTTACAAGATCCTGGTGGTGCGGAAATAAATTCGACAAAATCAACTGGAGGTCCACCGACTATTTCACCGAAATATTTTGGAACAAATTGACCTTTAGCCTTTAGACAGTAGAACATCCACGAAAGTTTCACGAGGCATCGTTACAACCACAAAAACTTATTGTTTGGTGTGCTTTATGGAACGCTGGAATCGTTGGTCCTTACTTCTTTAAAAATGAGAACGGTGAGTATATTAGGCACGGTGCACATTAGATCGATACGATAAGCGATACGATATGAAAGCGGCGTCAACATGCGCGCAGTGCACATTAGAGCGATTCGACACGCGATACGATATGCGGTGTGATAGCAAACCGTGCCGCTCGGCCGATATGCAAGCGATATATGTCGCCGCGGTGTCGCTGTGTCGTGCAAGTGTGCGCAGTTCTCATTGCTTCCTACCGATTCCCACATACTCAGTATGTCGATGTCGCTTTCATATCGCGTCGCCTATCGTATGCATAGCTCTAATGTACACCGTGCTTTACTGTCAGTGGTGAGTGGAATAGAGCGATGGTTACCGATTATTTCATGCTCAAATTGAATGGACCAAATGCCATACAACGGGTCAAACAATCGACAAATTGAAGGAAAGAATTGGTATCCATATCCATATCCATATCATGCAATCTAACGCCTTTAGATTATTTTCTCTGGAGTTACGTGGTGTTTGCGGCATGCCATAAACTTTGGACTCCTAGGAAGACAATAATGTGGCAACCATTGCCGAGATACAGTCCCACTAATTGGTAAAGTGGTTCAAAATTGGACTTCTAGAAGGCAAAACATCTTAGCCAGTCGCTTCGCCCACCCATCTGAAATTATATTCAAATACTAATGCATTAAATTGTCTACATACGTACATATATAATAAAGTCCATTTTCAATTTGAAATTATGTAATGCCTTTATTTAACATAGCACTAAAAAACATCGTTTTACTAAGTGCATAGATGCATAAATTTTAAATCTAAATCTTCAGTGAAAATAGAAATTTTATTACTTTTCATTATTTCATAAAAAAGTATATATTTTGCAAAATTTCAGTGTGTTTCGCTCTAAACTATGTAGATACCATGTGCTTACCATCGGAGAGAATAAATAATTGAAAAGCATTTTTATGTCTTTATTAGCTGTGACCCATCTCTTGCACTTACACTGAAGAGCAAAAAACTGGAACAATAAAACGGAAATATAAGTTGGTGGTAATGTACTCAAATGCGTATTTCGCCTTAGCGATGTTTAATTTAAATTCTTCTCTATTGGCGCTATAACCGCCTAGCAATTATGGCGGAAGAAGAGGGCGTCTCATCCAAGAAATTGTCGTCGTTTTAGTTTGGCGGGTCCCAAACCCAGCACACAACCCGTTGCTGGGATGAATATAACTTAATGAAAGTAAATAAAAAATTGCCATTATTCCAGTTTTGCATCCTCTTAGTAATCACTCAATTTTATAATTCAAGGAAGAGTTCTCGCTCATTTTCTGAAAAATTTTAAACAAGCCGCGTGGGAATTCTGCTGAGCCTGCGTTGTAACAAACTTTAGAAACCAAGTGAAAAATAACTGCTTTTCCACCACCACAGCAAGAGACTGCACATCATGTCAGAGGTGAAGGTTTATTCAAAAAAAAAACCTGGCAAAAGTATCCCGAGATGACTTGGAAAGCTAAAGAATTCAAATTGGTTATGGCGAAATTGTTAAAATTCAAGCAAATGGTAAACTTTTCTATCGGTTGCAATTTCCTCTTTATCCGCTTGCTTTAATTATATTCTTTCCATGGTCTTCTGAAGTAATAAAAATGGTAAGTGTGAAATCGAACCTATATTATATAAAAAGTCTTCAAATATTGCGATTACATAGCAAGGAACCTCGCATTCTGCATTATTGTTTCGATTTTGCTCCACAGTGTATAAATAAACACATACCTAAATACATATATGTAACGCAATAAGTAACTATAAAACCAAAGTGAAAATCTGTGCGGCTTATGGACTCCTTAACACATAAACATTCGTATCGAAGCATGTGGGCGTTGTGTGAAAAGTTTATTACTTGCGTGCGATTCTAGTTCAATATGAGCAAGTAATAAACTTTACAAAAGTGGGGGCAAATACACAAAAGCGATTTCATTTTACCTGAAATCGTACATACAAACATACATATGTGTACACATACAGACATTCATATATATTTATCTAAATACTATGTATAGTAAGAAATAACAGTAATAATGCCAGCAAATACCAGTGAGAGTTTATTTATAAAGTTTTAAGCACAAAACTAATTTTTTATTTTATTTAACGAACATATGTATGCATTAGGGTGGTCCTTAAAATACCAATTTTAAATTTTGTATGGCACACCCTGTTTTTTCTGCGTACAAACTAAAGACAGCCACGAAACATTAAAAATTTTTTTAAAATTTTTGAGGTAGCGGTTAAATTTTTTAAATCGCGGCAATTAGACAATTCCTTATTGAAACTTATTTATATAAATTCAAAGTCAATTCGGTCAAATTTTTGCGATTTAAAAAAGTTAAATTTTATCAAACCGTGATTCCAACCGCAAAAAGCGTCAAGATTACTCGATTCTGGACACATGGGTGAGCAGCGGAAGCAAAGGCGCCCAGAAGGATCTGCCTACACCTGGTGTAAACAACTAGCGGAAGTCTGCAAAAGGCAGAGGAAATTTGCGAAGTTTCTTGGTCTCGGCCCTTTCCGACAATTAGTTGCAGCGCCAAATAAGAAAAATAAATGAATGGGTGACATCAATAATATTAATTTTGTTTAATAATCACCAACAAGTTCATAAAAAACTGCCACTGGCCAGTGTTTTTTTCCAAAGCTCTACAAGTTTCCTCCACAACTGCTGCCAAGTTCTTTTTTATTTTTTTCTGGTCAACCCAAATGCTAACTAATATCGTGTGACATGCGACAAATTCGACAGCTGAGCCAACCCGCATCAAATCAGTTATCATCAACCAACAGCCAACAGGCGACAGGCGACAACCAAGCGGGGACATTCAGTTAGCCAAAGGCAATTTGTTTAACGTTCTGCCAGCCTCTCAATGTGGTGAAGTTAGAAATTAAGACCATTTTGACTTAACTCATCTATCCTGCGGTTGCTAAGTAAAATATGCATTTGTTTCAAAACAGATAAAGGATTATTTTTTTTTTCAAATCTTAATTATTATTCAAATATGTAAATTTAATATTTTTAAGTAGCTACAAATACAATGGAATGAGGCAGCATTACTGTACTTTTCTTGATTTCCAACTACTAAAAATTCCAAACTAAGCTTTTACGCGCTATCGAGATTAATCCAGTCTTATTATTGATGCAAGCATCTCGAAATGAAATCTTGTTTGAGATCACAATGAGCTTCTTTGATGCTCTGCTGACTATGAGAAGTTAATTGGCATATCTTTTGTTCTCTTTTTTAATGCATTCATACATACATACATACATATTTGCCCATCCCAGATAATTAAACTTTAGACTGCATTTTCTTAAGGGCATTTCGCTAAGCAGCTTAAAATGGTACTACAAATAACTTTTAATTAATTGAGCAAAGCAAGACCACAATCTCATTCTTAGTGTGCGATTGGTATAAAAAGATAGCTTTGAACGGAAGTGTGTATATCACACCTCAAGATCATGTTTTCAAAGAATTCCGAATAGTAGAGCAATTTGAAAGAAATAGTAAGGAAATTATTTCATTTATTCCCTTTCCGAGTTTTGGCCGAATTTTCAAAGCCGAAATGTATTGTGCACACTTCGATTGTTTTACGAAATTTTCGAAGAATTTTTGTTTTAAGAAATCGTAATACTTTTGGCTCTTTCTTTTGTTTATTTAATTTTTATTATCCTCACTTATATTATAAATCCGTAAGTTAGTTTATTTATTTGTTATGCTTTTACGCTTTAACTACTCAACCTATTCCCATTAAATTTTGTACACTGATGCCATTTAGCCCAACTTAAAATATAGGATAGATTATACGAGGGGGCGTGGCACCTCCCATAAAACTAAATTTTCATACCGCATATTATATCTCAAAAAATATTTTTGATAGAGCACAGGAACTTGGTATAGATACATATATGTATATAAAATCTATTCCCCATACTCATGGAGGAGGGCTGCCACCTGTTTAAAGAATCAAAATAGACTTGAATTAAGGGAATAATTTATTTGAAAATTATATTAAAGAATGGATGACAAGAGGCTTAAATAAGTTGCAGTTTGAAAGTATTTTGGAAAGGGTTGCCACCTGTTGGAAAAGCTAAATTTAAATTAATTATTAGCAAGCTATCTGAAAAATTAATATATGGGTGCCAAATGAAAGATTGCTAAGAAACCTTCAGATGGAACATTTAAAATATTACTGAGGAGTTTTACAAGCGTTGCCATCCGTTTAAAAATTAAATTCATTTAATTAAAATTAATTGCTACAATATGGGTATCAACCGAAAGGTTTTTGATAAGGGTTTTAGTTCTAAACAACATGTGCGAGGGTTGCCACCTGTTTGAAAAATCAAATTCTTCTTGAATTAAAGGAATTTGATAATTGGAATATGTATAACAATATGGACGTCAGACTAGAGGGATTTAATAGGAAAATATTTCGAAGAGGGTTTCCACCTGTTTTAAAAGTCGAGTTTATAGTTAGTAATTATTATATTATATTATATTATAGTTAGTAATTATATTACAAGTTTAATGAGTTATTGCAATCTAGGTTTTAATCGGAAGTCTTGAAAAGGCTTTATTTCTAAGCAATATATATGTATAGGAGGGAATCTACATGTTTGAAAATTCAAATTGAACTTGAATTATAGGAATTAACGGTTTAAAAAGTAAATTTCAAAATTTTCAATCATTTCAATTAATTATTACAATATGGGTATCAATCGAAATGATTTTTAAATGGCTTCATTTCTAAACTACATGTACATACAGCGTGGCGTTGCCAAAAATTATTAAAATACCGCATTTTTTATATTAAATAAAAAAAGCTAAAAACATTTTTTGACCCAATTTGCTTTCAGAAACTGGCTGATATTAAAAATTACCCGTTTTTCTCTATTCAAAAATTGTCAACAAACCTTGTGTTAAAAAAATGCTGTGTAATTAAAAGAATATATTTCGGGCAATCATCACAACTGGGCCAAATACGGGACCAACTTTCAAACTAAACCTTTCTCATAAAAATAAGAAATTAATAGAATCCGTTAACATAGTAAAGCATACATAAAAAGTAACGAAAAAAATATTCCGATGAATTTTAAGTCTCATTCTTTTTGAAGTCGGTGAAAAAATGGGAAAAGACAATTTAATATTTTTTTGTTTGTGTCAGTTTTCTCGTCTAGAAAAAAAAATCACTCTAAGTGGTTTTGACAGTTGTGATAAACCACGAAGAAAGAGATGCAAAGCTATAAAAAATAAGAAGAAAAAGAAAAAACGGAAGCTAAAGCCGGAGCAGAAGCAAAAGTACATAAATACGTACAAACTCTCTCTCCATGATGGCATCAGTATCCTTTAAGAAACTTCTCAGGCCAATAGTATAATTCCTTTCTCTAACACCTGGACCACCTCACTGCCCACTGCTAAGATTAAGGTTCACAAACTGACAGATAGCCGGATGGCATTTACACGACTGAGAACATTTTCTGTTCTAAATCAGTCGATATGGTTTCTTTCAGTCTTATTTGGCCATGCCATTGAATTCGACATAGTGAAAACCAACCTGAAGTTCATAATTATAAATTCTCTTTGCTTGAAATGCAAAATTACTTAAAGTTTTTCTTTGAATAATGAAACATCCGTTGGTGAAAGTCAAGTGCTGCTCAGCAAACAATTTAATTTCCGAACTTAAAATTTCGGATTTTCCTTCAGCAGTACACAAATTTATATACATACATACATGCACACATAGGTATGCACATTAGCGTGGACGAAAATCCGCTTTTTTCGAATTTTGATTGGTAATAGCAAAAATATGATTCATTATGTTTTAAAACAAATCTATGTGAAATTTGGAATTTTCGGTCAATATCCTAGGCTCGCCCAAGTCCATCAAAGTTCAATATGCTCAAAAAATAAAAATTAATAAATAAATTAATTAATACATTTGTTTACTAAAATTGCAATAATCTTCGAAAGTATTAGTCCTACATAATTTGGTATATGGACCTTTTTTGTAGAGAATCGAAGTTAGCTAAAAAAAATTTTAGTACTTGAACTTTGGTGGATATTGCCGAGCCCAGGATATTAACCAAAAATTTTCACATTTCACACAGATTTATTTTAGAGCATCATGAACCATACTTTAGCTATTACCAATCAAAATTCTAAAAAAGCGGATTTTCAGCCCACGCTAATGTACATGCATTAATTTAAGTTTTATTTCACTTTGACACGGTTTTTGCCAAAAGCCTTCATTGCGCGTTTAAAAGAGTAAAAGTTGCCGTAAGGCAGACATTCGATTACAAATTTCAGGGTTATTCTCTAATTGTTCGTCCTCTTTTTATAGGAAATTGCACAACTCACTCGGTGTAATTTGATGTGGGTAAAAAAATGCAATAAAAAATGTAGTCGACACTAACTTTAGTTACCACCTTTTGACAAAAAAAAAAACTGCAACTAACTTTAGAGTCGACTTTTTTCGACTATAATTATTTATGCACATAATTACATATTTATACAAAAAAAAACTACTTACATATTTATTCAGTTGTTCTTAGCGCTTTTCCTTATATAATTACTGTTATTGACAGAACTTGTGTCTTGTTGTAAATATTTTTCTTCAAATAATTTTCATCCGATTACTTCGGTATTTGACATTATTTGTGAAGCAAATTATTTTTTGTATTCCATTATTCCATTACGCCAGTAGAAAATATTAAATAATTTTCTTAATAAAAAGCTCAATTTTAAAATATTACTTATAGAAAATTAAGCATGTTCATCGTTTATGTTACCTTTAATGCAATTATTTACGCTTGTTACTATTTTTTGTTTCTCTTTTGCACTCATTGGCACCTTTTATCGTACCTAAATATAAATAAGTATGAGTATTTCGATTTCACTATTTCTAAATGGCTTCAAATTAGTTATATTTTCATCTAACTTGAAGCAAAAGCTGTTAAGTTGATGCCTTTTTCGCGATTGTAAACTTAAGCACTTAATGAAAAATAAACAAATTAAAAAAGAATGTTAGTTAAGGGATACCCGAAATGTAAGAATAAATAAGATAAACTCAAAATTTCAGGCATTCTTCAATTTTGCGGTGCCTTTTCTTGTTTAAGGCAATATCCTTTAATATTTTTAAAATTCCAAACATACTTAATTTTCAAGTCTTGCATTCACTATTGAAATTCTTTGCCAATATTTACTGCATCTTTGAATCATTGCTTCAGCTTTTTAGCCACACAAAAAACTCTTATCACAATTCAAATTTTTATTATTTTTTGTTTGTGTATTTCTCACCGCTACCAATTACTATAGATAACCGCTGACCGATTTCGAGACACGTCTGTTGCTCGCGAAACCGTGCGAAGGACTAACTTTCTCGGCATCCAATTAACCGTTAAGCAGTTGCGCCAGTGCTTTACGCGCGCCATTCAAAACAAAAGCAACAACAACCACTTCAAGACAACAGCATATACAAACTAACAGTTAATCGCTGGCAACAGGCAATGAACTGTGGAATGCATAGGTCGTCACGGCGTATGTGGAACATATGGCTGTATGCAAGTGAGCGCGCAGTGCACGTGGTGGACCTTGGCGCTGGATGTCTACGAGTATTCGTATTTGTCAATAGCATTAAAATATATCTATATATATATACCTACGTGTATATGTATACATTTTTCCTTGTGTGTAACTTGTCTGCACGCTTCCACATTTCTGTTTTTCATTCAAAAGTTTTCTTGGCGCGTCGAAAATGACTTCCGCGCGTAATTCTCTACCTTCTTTGTGGAGCAGACGTCTTCTTCTTCTCCTTTGAATGCTGTAATTTCCAACTGGCGAATTTGTGCGGCAGCGCTGTCTTCGAAGCAAATAATAAGAAGAAAAAAAAAACTTTCACTTGCGCAAACAAAATTTTTGGCATCAGCTGGCGACAGACAGCAATGTCTCGCCATAATGAAGGGCCTCCTTAGCGGTTCAACGACTGGCGCATATTTTTACATCTGTAGCTTGCAAAATTCACTTCACTTTGGCCATTAAATCAAATTGACGTTATTTGCCTTTTCGCTGTTATATTGTTAACCAGGCAAACGGTTTTTGGTCTGTTTTGTAACTCGAAGTTTTGCACGCGCATTTTCTCATTTGTCTGTAGTTGTGTTTTTATTTTTTTTTTTGTGTGAGTGGGTGCTTGTGCGATTATTTTCTTTTCGCATGGCTGCCTTTGCATACAAATGAAACCCTGCACTTTGGTTTGGTTAACATTCGGAGGTGTAGATAGATGTTTGTTATGTACGATGTGCTTCTGAAGACTGCCTGTTAAGCAAGTCAGCATTTTTTCGTTTTGGTTGTTGTATGTATCTCTGAAGCTCAGGCTTTCTATAATTATGCAAATTTACATACAAGTTCTTCTTTTTTATTCCAATTTTAATGTGAACGAACTGCTGCTGCTTATCAGTTACTTCCATAGGTTTAGTAGCGGCATTTATGAAATTTGTCAATTATTTAATTGAATGTGACAATCCAATTCAAAGGATAACTTTTAGCAATGAAGAATAGCGCAAAAAATCAGCTTATTTGCAACACCGTTGAACATTCCTTACGATGAATTAAATCTTTCATATTACAACCTCGGTAATTTGTACACTTAAAGCCCACAGCTCAACCAGCCTGCCCGATACAGTTTCAACATTATGAGCGAGCATTTAATATTAGTCTAAGAGCCAGTGACACTTTTTCGGCATTATTTAGTTAGGGCCTATTTTATGGCAGCGCATCACGGGAGGTATGTTGAGTTGTCAACCGTGAAATTAGACCCTGGTGAGGGTAGCAAAGGGGAGCGGAACGCCATTAACTTGTAAAAATCATCGACCCAAAATATGATTTAGTTAAGGCTGCAATTTTACCCACCGAGGTTATGGTAGTCCACAATTATCAGGATAACATAGGCATACGGATCAGCCGATAATAAAAGAGCGGCTTATTATTTAGTTAATTCTGAAATATTCATATGTTATTCTTTCAACGATTTTAAGTCTAAAATTAAACTGGCAGATCGAAATGCCGGTATTAACTTCCCGACAGAACGATGTAAATATCGTTTTCGTTTGGTTTGCGGTTAAATTTATTTGGTTATGAATTTATCTAATACAAATATTGAATAACTTATCAATTAAAACAATCGTTTAATCAGGTGCAGGGATGGTATTTTCAGGGATAGTAGTCGGGAGATCTTTAATTTAGGCCTAAGTGAAAGATTATATTACCTTTGGTTTCATTGCTAGAGCTTCTCAAATATTGCAAAAAAGCTATTTTTTACCACGTTTTTCTCAAAATCTGGAGCTGATGAAAACTTTATTTAAAAAGTTAAATCAATTGTTGCAATATGGGTATCGACCGAATTAGTGTTGAAAAGGCTTTATACCTTAACTACGTGTAGGAGGGTTGCCACATGTTTAAAAATCTAATGCAATTTTCATGAAAGAAATTAGGTATCACCTTATGGGTGTCAAACAAAAGAGGTTTAAGAAGGTAGTAGTTTGAAAATATTTTGAAGAGGTTTGCCATTTATTTGATAAGTTAAATGAATTATTAAAAGATGGTTCTCAATCAAAATGAGTTTGAAAACCCCTTATTTCTGAACAATATTAAGGAGGGTTGCTAAGTGTTTAAAACATAAAATTCAACTTAATTCATCAGTTACTTGAAATATTTATCACAATGTCAGTCGGAAGATATTCAACGAAATTTAAGTACGGAAAAAATTTCTAAGAGGGTGGCCGCCTATTTTGAAAGTTGAATTTAGTTTAAATATACACAGGTTATAGAGCATTTTAAAATATGGGTATCAAACGAAAGTTTGAACATTTAAAATTGTTTAGGGTGTCATAAGAGGGTTGCCATCTGTTGAAAAAATTTAATTCAAAGTACTTAATAAGTTAAATAGATTGTCAAGAGATGGGTATCAACCGAAATGGGTTTGAAAATAATTTTTTCTGGACTGTATTTAGGAGAGTTGCCACGTGTTAAAAAACTAATTCAACTTAATTCATGAGTTAATTGAAATATGTATCACAATGTCAGACCAAAAAAGTTAAAAATATTTAAGTTTGGAAATACTTTTAAGGGGGTTGCCACCCGTTTGAAAGGTCGAATTTGTTCTGATTAAAAACGTGCTGAACGAAATATCGTAATATTAGTGTCAAACGAAAGAGTTTTAAGAAAACTTTCAAGCTGATAATATTTTTAATGAATTTTAATTTTCCTGTAAGAATATGAATACATTTACAGTTTTAAGCTTAGATTAGGAAATGCATAGCTCTTTCCAGCCATCAGCATAGCACCTTTCCGTCGATAAAGTCACTTCATATCTTCGCACCTGCAAGAAGGAGGGGAGTACATAAATTTTGTCGCTACTAAATACTGCAGCCCTGAGTGTTACATATGTATGTATGTATGTATCTGTGTATGTTGCACTCTTTGCCAAACAGGCAGGCAGGTTTGTAGTTGTGTTTATTTTTATAAATCAGCAAAGACTTCATAAGCTTTCGACGAAGTAACTTTTTACATTATTTTGCTAGCACCTTTTGTTTGGTCTACCTAAAAATGTTGTTCATGAATAATGGATTTTTGGATTTGTGTCTTGCGTTGGTTTTTCTTTTTAAAGAAAGATTTTGCCGACAGATGTATGTAGGTGCATATTTAATACATATAAATGAAGTCATATGCAAACATGGAAACTCGTATATGCATATGTTTCCAAACTTGTTTAGCCGGGATTAAAGGCAAATATATACCAGATGGGTAGTGATTTATGTACGCCCGAGCAACGCAACAGCTACTACTTAAGTGCGGTAAATTTCCGCGAAGGCTTAGCGGCAGCTATTTTTGCTCGATTAAGAAAATGGGAAGGCTGTGAGGAGGAAAACTATATTGCCTTCCAATTAAGTATGAACATCTCTTCAATTTCTATAAATAGCAAATGAAAAGATTTAAGATGAGAAACCCGGGAAGATAATTTTTGTCACTATGTGTTATTGATGCCTATATAGCTGGCAACTCTTATCCAGGTGACATTTCAGGCTAGATTTTTAGTGAAGACAAAAGACAAGACAAGAAATTGGTGAAGTAGTAATTGGTGTGAGTGAATGCCGGGCTCAGGAGAGGTTTGTTTTATTTCATAGCGGAAATTTTGAAATACAAAAAAAATTAAATTAAATATAAAAAAATTAAATTGGAAAAAATAAAAATCTTTGCCACTTTCTTTCTTAGTAGATTTGTTTGCCTCTCGAAGCATTTTTATCGCTTATTTTGTATGGAAAACGGTTTCACATGCAAATAGATGTTGACATTTTATAATTTTTGTGAGAATAAATTAAAAAATATTTGACATTTTAGACACCAAATAATTTAAAAAAAAATCAAATTAGCTGCTCTACTGATACTACCTCTTCAATATGCCTTGGGTTTACTTCAAATTCAATAAATTTTCTTATGGCCAACACACTGTAATTTAAAAGATTTCAATTTTCGATCTCCACTTTCGCATGTGCAAGTGCACAAAATCGATTAACCAAATAACTTTAACAAGAAATGATGCAGCTGCGTCGACGTGCACTTGCCGGTCAAGGGGAGGTAAGAGCCCAAAGGGCTCAAAACTATGTAATTGTTGTTAATAGCAAATTAAGGGCTTCACTACAGATGCGCTCTTGTTGCGTCATCACTTGCAACCCCACTGGTTGGTTCTTCGCATCGGCCATTCAGTGGCATTTAACAAGCTATGTAACGGCCAAACTTTTAATAGTGGACGCTTCCTGCCGTTAGTTGCCTAACCAAACACATAACTGTGTGCTGCATTGAGTGCAGCCTCAAAACTGTTAAATGCGCAAATTTTCAAAACTTTCAACCATAATTACGCAATTAAATTATTTGCCACAATTACATTGATTGCTCGCCACATGCGCACTTATATTTTTGTAAATATCGTAGCAAAATTTACGGGGAAATTTTTGATATAAATTGTAAAATTTCCAGCTAAAATCAACTTGTATTTAATCAACCGTAGGCAAATCCGAATTTAATTAATAAATATTCAAATCAATTTCTCATTAAAATCTGCTACCGGTGTGTATTTACCGTTATGAATTTCAAATTTCTATCGCGCTCATTTCCACTGTGCGACTATTACTTCTGCGTGCCGAAGCTTTGTCTTGGTTCGATGGGCTTTTGGCCAGGCGACACGTGCCGACAGAATGCGGCCAATATTGGCGCCCGGATAAACTTCTTCATTTTGGCCATTGGCGTCGTTACCGAAATTCATGCTGGCTGCTCGGTGCTCAAGTCCGATTTGGAACTGGCCTTGGACACACTTTGCCCAGCGGGCACCTCGGCAGTAACGCTACTAAAAATGGGCTTGATCTACTACTACCGCAAGGACTTGGCATGGGTGCTGAAGCGAATGCAAGTCTTGGTGTACGAGCGAGGTGGTGAGCGTATTTACTAGTATAAATGCTATATGTAAATTCGAAACCCTACGACATATTATTGCTTATTTGTTTTTTTTTTATCTAGTGCGAATAAATCCCACAAAGAAGCACATCATACGGGCACACTCCGTCGTGGCGGCACGCCTTAATTTCATACCGTTCGTAATGGGATTCATTACGTGCACCTCGTACAACCTGAAACCATTGCTAATAACACTAATACTCTATTTGCAAGACCAAGAGCTGATGTGGAAGCTGCCATTCAATATGACGTAAGTGCATTTTCGGGCATGCTTACATACTAAATATGTACATACGTATGTACGTAGAGCATTGGCGCATACCAATTCGGGAAATACTCCCCCTTTAACAACAATAACTGTGATAGGCAGAAATTGAAGGAAATTTGCGTTGTCTTTGTCTTTGCAGGATGCCAGCGTTTCTGTTGCATGCGCCGTACTATCCGCTCACTTATATCTTCACCGCTTACACCGGCTACATTACCATTTTCATGTACAGTGGCTGTGACGCGTTTTACTTTGAATTTTGCTCCAATACTGCTGCGCTGCTGAAGCTATTGCAAGAAGATTTGAAATCGATCGTTGGCTATGGTGGAGGTAATGCCATCGCCTATCTCGCTTGCTGATTGCTAAACTCAATTAAGTTTTAAATTTTTGCATATATAANGCTGCGCTGCTGAAGCTATTGCAAGAAGATTTGAAATCGATCGTTGGCTACGGTGGAGGTAATGCGATCACCCAGCTCGCTTGCTGATTGCTATTTTGTGTTTAAGTTTTAGCACACATACTCGTACCTAGAATAATTCATCTCACCAAGTCGCAAAACACACCTAAATGTTTTCTTATCCACGTAGATAAACTCAGCCTAACCGCGGAGGAGCTCACCATGCTGGAATGGCGTTTGGTGCGTTTCATTAAGCGCCACAATGATATTATCGAACTCACGCGCTATTTCCGCAAACGCTACACGGTCATCACATTGGCGCACTTTGTCTCGGCGGGTCTGGTAATTGGTGCCAGTATATTTGATCTTATGACGGTAAGTTTGTCGCTCGCCCTCTTGGCCTAGGCTCAACGGTTAATAAGGTNGGTCATCACATTGGCGCACTTTGTCTCGGCGGGTCTGGTAATTGGTGCCAGTATATTTGATCTTATGACGGTAAGTTTGTCGCTCGCCCTCTTGGCCTAGGCTCAACTTTTAATAAGGCNGCTTACATACTAAATATGTACATACGTATGTACGTAGAGCATTGGCGCATACCATTTCGGAAATACTCCCCCTTTAACAACAATAACTGTGATAGGCAGAAATTTNACATACTAAATATGTACATACGTATGTACGTAGAGCATTGGCGCATACCAATTCGGGAAATACTCCCCCTTTAACAACAATAACTGTGATAGGCAGAAATTTAAGGAAATTTGCGTTGTCTTTGTCTTTGCAGGATGCCAGCGTTTCTGTTGCATGCGCCGTACTATCCGCTCACTTATATCTTCACCGCTTACACCGGCTACATTACCATTTTCATGTACAGTGGCTGTGACGCGTTTTACTTTGAATTTTGCTCCAATACTGCTGCGCTGCTGAAGCTATTGCAAGAAGATTTGAAATCGATCGTTGGCTATGGTGGAGGTAATGCCATCGCCTATCTCGCTTGCTGATTGCTAAACTCAATTAAGTTTTAAATTTTTGCATATATAACTCACCAAGTCGCAAAACACACCTAAATGTTTTCTTATCCACGTAGATAAACTCAGCCTAACCGCGGAGGAGCTCACCATGCTGGAATGGCGTTTGGTGCGTTTCATTAAGCGCCACAATGATATTATCGAACTCACGCGCTATTTCCGCAAACGCTACACGGTCATCACATTGGCGCACTTTGTCTCGGCGGGTCTGGTAATTGGTGCCAGTATATTTGATCTTATGACGGTAAGTTTGTCGCTCGCCCTCTTGGCCTAGGCTCAACGGTTAATAAGGTTCACTGTTTTGCAGTTCACCGGCTTCGGCATCGTCATCTACATCGGCTACACAATTGCGGTGTTGGGACAGCTATTCATTTACTGTTACGGCGGCAGCATGGTGTCCGAGAATGTAATTGAAGTTACTTATGCGGAAAAGTGTTCGCCAACGAATTTTCGATTGCCATGCAAGATATTAGCAGAGATATTTTATCAGCAGCAGGCAGCGAAATTTCGAAGCAGCCTCCTTCGTTGGTTTATTCTATTTAATTTTTTTTTTTTAACTCTTCTTTCTTACAGAGCGTTGCATTGGCCACGGTGGCCTTTGGCTGCGATTGGTATGCTTGCAATCCGAAATTGCGACGCTATATTCTGATGATCATTATCCGCTCGCAACGCGCCATCAGCATGTCAGTGCCGTTCTTTTCGCCATCGTTGGTCACATTCACTTCGGTAAGTCGCAAGCATTATAAATTAACGCAAATGCTCTCATTTATTGATAATATTATGCATTCCACAGGTACTACAAACATCCGGTTCGATAATAGCTTTAGTCTCCTCATTCAAATAAATGTGCAAACAAAAACAAAGCTACAAATGCATGATTATGCTTATTACATATATGTATCTGCTAAATCGCTTATATATTACATATAACAGTCAACTGTCGTTTTATTCGAATAAATTTGATGCTTGTCGCATTGCGGTAGCTTCACGTAGCAAAAAATCGCGCATACGCCGTGGCATCCTAAAGCGAAGGACCAAAAAAATTTACTCTGCGACCAGCTGTTAACATTAATTAGTGCACATGGATTTTATTAATAGACATGCACATATGTGTGTATTTAATAATTATTAATCAGAGCGGTGTTTAATACTAATTTATTTAAATTCAACTTAGTTGTTCTGGCCATGTTACACGTACGTTATTTGCATACAATTTAAATTGCATACATACATATATTTTTTCTGTTTTTAGGCTTTTTTTCACTTAAACAAATCGTTTAAATAAAATTAAAAGTTCAAATTACCAAATGACGATGCAATGCTATATTAATTAGTGACAGATTTTTTAATGGAAGGCTAACTGCTGTAATTAAGGACACTTGTACTTGGAACTCTCACTGCGCGTAGCAAAGGGAGTTTCGCTGAATGTACATATTATTGAAATATAAAATTTTCCGTTTTTGTCTTTCTAAAACACACTGCAGTGAAATCCAATTAAGAAGAAAAGAAAATTGTATAAACATATGTAAGTTGTTTAATTGCGCCTACACTTTTGCTAAGTGTTTGGCTGAGCCTTTTCTGCAACTAATTTGCCTCTTAGTCTCATCTCTCATAATCAATTTATGTTATTCATTAGTTTGAAATTGTGAATAAATGACAGGCTATCTTTTCTATCTTTATCCCTACCACCATTCACCTAGATAATGTTAGGTGCGATGACGTGATAAGATGTTATGCGATGTGATGTGATGTAATTTCATTTGTGGTAACATAACGTGATGTGATGTGATGTGATGTGATACGATGGTATGTCATGTGATTTAGTGCCATGTAATGTCGTGTCATGCGGTGTCATATTATGTTATGTCATGTCATGTGATTTCAGGCGATACAAGATTTTACTGATTTCACTGAAATTCAAAAAGTCGTAACTAATAAAAAATTCAAAAATCACTTTTTGATTGATATGATGGATTTTATCGAATTACAACTCCCACATAATTTTGTGAAAAAAAAAAAAATTGAAATATTATTCACGACTTTTTCCATTTCAGTTACGATGTTGTTACGTCTTTCTGCATATCTGATGTCGAAATGTATGTGTGCACATATGTATATACATTTCTGATGATCTAAGAGCTCTTTTTTTGTAAGCTTACCATGCTCATAACACTGTAGGGAACGCCATATCGTACATGGCCGTACTCGTACATCTGTATGTATGTACTTCCACGTGGCGTATGAGTAACATTTTCCATGTTAAAGTTTGAATTTTCTTTTTTTAATTCGCAATGCAAACTTAAAATGAAAATATCTTGGCAAAATTACCTGATCCAGAAAAACGGTGTACAGATCCGTAATCTACGACCCAAAATTCAGTTTACTTATCTCGGCGTTTTTTTTTTGTGTCATTTTAGCGTGCCTACAGTCAAATTAGCAAACTCAATTTGGAAACTCTCAAAGTTTAAATTTCACATAAAATACATGACTAGCGTGCCTAAAAATCAGTGGCATTTTTAAAAAGATTGTCTTATTTTTAGCAAAAAATTCACAGTCCATTTGACAGCTGTCAACTGTGAAAGTTTTAATTTCGCATAAAATTCGTGGCTAGCGTGCCTAAAAAGCTTATCAGTGGCATTTTTAAACGGGTTTTCCAAATTTTAGAGAAATTAGCAGTTGATTTGACAGCTGTCAATTGTCAAACTATAAATTGTATGGCATATTTATTCGGATTAAGCATTACAAAAATACTGCGATCCTGTAGTTTCATTATAATCGTAACAACCATTATAATTTTTCTCGTAAAACATGGCTGCTCCGACCACTGTGTGCCCGTGTTTTTTTTTTTTGTACAGTTTAATTGTAATACATAATTTCATTAGGTTAACTTTCTTGAATTCCCTTTGTGTTTACTACTACACTACCTCCTACCAGTCAATAACCTAAACTTTTCAACTTCCTACTTAAAATTCACCTCTCAATAACATTCACTGAATATTTAAACAAATGCTTCGTTTACTAAATCAACATTCAGCGAACGAACGTTGGTGTGGATTCGTCCTTTCTTACTTTTTTCTATTGACTTTTTGATTTTTTTAGCGGTCGAATGAAATTATAACAACATTCCACCACAACAATGCCAAAACAAATCTCAAATGCCTAACACAGCTAAATAATTTGCTGTTATTTTTGCCTCTATCTTTCTAAGAAGAATCTAAAATTCCTACATTATAGCAGCAGAAAAGATTTAAATAGGTATCGGGAAAGAGCTTCGAAGTCTTAACAGCTAAGCTTCAATTCCCACTAAACGAAAATTGTATTCAGCCTTATCATGAGTTTCGTTTTCCTCGAACCGGACGCCACTTTTCACTTTTAGTTTCCATGTATTCACTATGGGCGGATGAAAAATTTTCGGGCGAAACTCATTATAAGGCAGATTGAGTCATTGTAGTCAGAGTAGCGAGTTGTTTACTTCGCCATTATTGATTTTATGCAGAAAAGGGGTGGTTTACAATTCTTGTTTACCGCTATTTGCATTTATGGCAAACAGATTGCGGCGTAGTTGCGTTTTTTGTCGTACATACATATGTACGTATGTAACAACTGGCTGTAATGTTGTCAAGATGAATCAGTAACATGCGTCATGTTCGTTGCTATTGTAATTTGTATCTCTTAGCTAGTNTTTACTACTACACTACCTCCTACCAGTCAATAACCTAAACTTTTCAACTTTCTACTTAAAATTCACCTCTCAATAACATTCACTGAATATTTAAACAAATGCTTCGTTTACTAAATCAACATTCAGAAGAAANTTTTTTGTCGTACATACATATGTACGTATGTAACAACTGGCTGTAATGTTGTCAAGATGAATCAGTAACATGCGTCATGTTCGTTGCTATTGTAATTTGTATCTCTTAGCTAGTGGGAAGAAATTCCACGGCTGAATAGTTCAGTGGCTCGCACGTTAAAATTCATACTCGTATGAGTACACTTTCCCGTATCGTTATACAGCTACATGAATACATATGTACATGTCGCTCATTTACTTCAATAGTGTCATAACTCAAAAAAGCGAAACTCGAGAAAAACGGCTTCAAAGTTTTGAATTTAATAAAAAGTCGATTTTATACGAGTTGCACCATAAATTTCCTGACTTTCTCGATTTTAGCAAGAAAATTAGTCATTTAAACCATTAGTTTTGTCATGAATAACTATTTACTGATATTTACGCATACATACGGTGACTCAAACAAATGATCACGTCCCTGCAAACTATTTTTTCAGAGTATTCTGCATTATAAAGAAATTTTAAAGAATTCGTTAAGATTTAATTTGATTTTTCGCCGAATTTTACGAAATTTCGGAAGAAAATCTGTGAAGCAATGAAAATAATGCTATGTGAAGAATATCTTTCAGAATTTTTCCAGAATTTTCTTTATTTTTCGTACAGAAATTTCTTTACGAGTTCGTGTCAACCACTTCATATAATTTTCTTTGAAAATTCGTTAAAAATCGTTACAGAAATGAGATACTCCTAACGATTTCCTTAAGATTTCGGGAACTTTGGTTTGCAGGGGTGTTATTTCTTTTTTTTTTTAATATTCGTAACATTTTTCCAGCTAATTTCTTTTCTTATTACTTATTACTATTATTACTTAAAAAATCGTCTAATCTTTAACCAAAACCGTGTAAATCAAAGTATCAAACTTTATACAAAATTTAGAAAAATTCAACAAATTTTCATCAACATTTCAACTTTTTATTCTGAATTTTGAGAAAATTTTTGGGTATGCAGTTTTATAGCCCATACAAGTTTAGTATAAAGAATTGCAGGCTAAAAAATCGCGTTGATTTTTGAGAATTTTTTTTAGGCTACTTTTTGGGGTTTTTTATTATTAAAAGCGCAATTTACACAAACTTGCGTTGATATTTTGAAATTTTTATTGCTAACGGTCTCCCGCGTTTTATTTCATAAGAAATTCATACTTATATGAAAAAAGTACAAAAATCAGTCTCCAAAAAAAAATTTTTCAAAAATCAATGCGATTTTTTAGCCGTGTGAAATATCCCGTCGACCGAGAGCTGCTTGTTAGCCTCCTAAGTTATTACAAACTCAATTTCTGCTTTACTAAACAGAACTTCACGAAATACACAGGTTTAATAAATCAGCTACTTTTGTGTTCCGATCCCTTCATTACTGGCTCACGTAAACTACGAACGAAGAAGGAAATAATGATGCCGCAAAAGGTCTGGGAGTTACTGCATTTATATTTCTATATTTTTGTCAAATTACGTAGGGATTTAGTACGAGTCGATAACTTTAGGCATTCTTGGTTGTTTTTAAGAACTGTATTAAATTGAATGAATCTTAAAATCGCTGTTTTTACTTAATTAAATTTTATAAAAATTAAAAATGTTTTTTAAAGCAACAATAATTTGAAAAAATGGTAGGAGTGATAGCTATTTCGGAAATCACCACATTTCCTCATCAGACTCCTTTCACTAGGATTCGAACTGCACTGTGCTAAGTTTGTAAGTAAAACAAAAACAAAATTTTCTGCTGAAATATTTCACTAAATACAAATTTGAGAAATATAGCATAATTACATAGTAATTTATCGTCATTTTTGCATCTTTCGAAAATACCGTTGCACAAGTGATGACCGTGGTTATTTTCCGATTTCAAAAAGTGGCAAGAAATTTTTGGGTGCGGCTAACGGCAATACGCCTCCATAAAGGTGGAACCACTGTGTAATGTAAAAATTATTTGTATATGAAACAAAGCAGGAAGTTATGCAAGCTAAGTAGATAGACTAAAGAAACCGCGAACTGCGTTTCTTTATGGAATTACTTGATATGTACGCTTCGCTCACTTGTCTATGGTTCTTGAAGCTTAAAAATGCTATTTTAATAAAATTATGTCTACTGTAATGTTAATGTAAGATCTAAGGACCTTCTGTGGTTTTATGCTCTAATAAATTTAATTGCAACTAATTAGCATCTAAATTGAACCACCGTAAAATCGGTGTAGTATGTCTCAAAGCGTAGTAACAAATTCATTATCAAAGTTATTATGTCGTCAACAACAAATAAGTTTTCTTCGCATGGCACACACAAACGCACAAGCAACTACGCCGTAAGCTCGTAAATATTCTGCAAAAAAAAATGAAATTAACTCAAAAATAAAATGAAAACCAACAATTTCACTTAAGTATACACTGAAGAGGGCACACCAACAGAGGTATCAAAGAACGTGCAAGGCAAGAGATGCCATGCGTGTCTGTCAGTTGAAATTTTTAGCCCGGCCAGTGTTTGTAAGCTTAAATGCCACCTGAGATATATGGTATGTATGTAGTATGTACTTAGTATGTCATTACCTCTTAACATATTCACCAGCATAGTGCGGTCTCATTAAGGTCTCATACTTGCTGAGCTTTTGTGTACATTCGTCAGTGTGTGTAGATATTGGTGTGTGTGTGTGTTACTACTCTCTTAGCAACGCTATTTAATTGTAAATCAGTTAAAGTTTATAAATTCGTGTTGGCTTTTATCCACATAGTACTTAAACTTATGTACACATATGTATGAAGTTTCACACATCCCCACAGACAACGTCAGAAAATCCACTGCCAACATAATCGAAAACGTTACTATTTTGGGGATGGTGCACTAAATTTTTTAGTTTACACTAGTAGCTAGTGATAGTGCCAAATTTTTCACTACTACTCTTTATGTTTAGTGGTGAATTGCAATATATCAGCTTCNGGGGATGGTGCACTAAATTTTTTAGTTTACACTAGTAGCTAGTGATAGTGTCAAATTTTTCACTACTACTCTTTATGTTTAGTGGTGAATTGCAATATATCAGCTTCACTATACAATAGTGATAGTTAAATAAGAAAATGTTGCACTAAAATTAACAATCGAATAGTGAAAAAAACACATTTTTCCAGTCTAGTGAAATATTTTTTTCTTCACTAAAATTTATGGTGAAAAAAAAACACCAACAGTAATGTTAGTGGAACACAGAAACTTTTCAATAAATGGCAAGGCTTTATTTATAGCCTATTTTTATTCTTTGCTTAAGTATTTATATATTTTGCGTTACCAATTGTAGAATTTTGTGTATAGGGTGCCACAAAAGAGTGTTAAAAAATCTTTAGTTTGGACACTTAGACAATTTTTGAGGTGTTCGAAAAGGGTTGCCAACTGTTCAAATTGTGTACTTATAAGTTTAATGGGTATCAATCAAAATGGGTTGGAAAATCCTTTTTCTTTAATCTGTATCTAGGAGAGTTTCCACGTGAAAAATCAAAATCAACTTCATTCAGCGGTTAATTGAAATATGCCTCATAATATTAAAATGAAGAGATTTAAGAAGATTTTAGCTTGAAAATACTTTTGAAAAGGGTTGCCACCTGTTTGAAAACTCGAATTTAGTTATATGAAATATTAAACATTGAGTGCCAAACGAAAGAGTTTTAAATAGATTTTCTTTAAAAATATTTTTGATTAGGGTGTCGCCAATTCGAAACGTCATACATATGTATGTTCTTTCGAAATTCAAAAATTATGTGTCAGATTAAAAAGGTAGAGACTGTAGATGCAATAAGGTTTTATTTTTTGAACTAAGAACTTTTTAGCGGTTAAGGGTGATCCAAAATCTGATGAAATGAAAAACCCACACCATGCTGGGCGGATTTAGATGAAATTTGGCACACACAACGCTCATAGCTCTGACTAACATATGGAATATTTTCTAGTTTGCCACCTGGCCACCTGTTTAAAAAGTTAAATTAAATTCTGGCATTTTAACGCGTTGTGGGTTCACTAGCAAATTTATATTATTTAGGATTCGATTAAACTTTCAATTCAGAAATCTATTTAAATTTTGGATTGAGAATTTTACTAATTAAATCACACAATCCTGGCTTCAACAGATTAAATAGCTGCAGAATTAGAACAACAATGTGGACATCAAAGAATAACAGCGGTTGGAATAAAGTGGCAACTACACCAATGTCTTCTCACAATAACTCGAATGTATTCGCAATATCATAAATTTATTAATTCATTTAATTTTTAAGCCGTTGGACATGCGATAACGATTAAAATTTAAGTTAAATGAACTGTAAACTTTTAAAGCACGATTCATGTTTATGCATGTTTTCGACGTGGCAATTCGTAGTTCACCTCATTAAGCTTAAGCGCAAATATTTAAAGATAAATTATGTTGGAAATTTTGACATTTGAATGTAACGTACTTATGTACAAAAACTGTGACAAAAAAAAACAAACCAACTCATGTAAAAAATCCAGGTCACATATTTCCGCGATATTGCAAAAGCACAAAACGACAAAAAGGCAAGCCCGCGCTTCAGAGGCAGCAGACCAGTATAAAAAAAGAAGAATGATTCCAAATTATGTATGTACATACATACATACATACACTTTGAATGTATAAATTTATTTACTTTTCAAATGCATATACAACTAGTTAACAACACACACGCAAATAGTATTTATGTTAGTGGATAAACAATCCAGCCAAGCCCCGCCTCGAAGCAAACCACGATTCAACAATGCGTCTCACTGCAGCACCACAAAGCGCACAAAAAAAAAAAAAGAAAACACAATTAATTACATGTTATTTAAGCGCATTTTATGCTAATGTTTATTTTAAGCTCACAATCAGCCGGTTGTTTGCCTCGCTAATGCGTTGAGCCAACCTCTACTCGCTTCCCAATGCGCATGTTACATAAATGTATTTAAATTTTTCATTCTATGACCTGCCATCACTAATTTGCATTGCTGTTCTTTTGCTATTCTTTTCGCTTTAGTGAGCTGTTTTTTTTTATTGCTTTTTTAAATAAGAATATTCTAGAAATGGGCGTGGCTATATTAAAACCAAAGTTCAAAAATTTAGCCTTTAATGTGGATTTCGCCAGGATATCTACATATGGATTGAAAAAGTTGTTGAACAAATATTGTTAACGAAGCGATATTCTGCCGAAATCCGCAATAAAATCCGCATTTTGCTAAAAAAAAATTGTTGGTTCTCACAAAATAAACCATCTCGTCATAACAAAAAAAAACAATTATTTAAAAAATAGTTCTTGAATGCAAAATTTACTGGTCTTCACTATGAAAATCAACTACAAAAAGTTCAACTGTTAATAGCTAAGTTAGCTTTATGACAATCTTGACATATAGAAATGTTAAGCCCGTTTATTTAGCTTAAAAAAACGACGTTAAGATGAAATCTCTACGATGAGCAGAACCCGAGATATAACGATTTGAAGAAGTACATGATTAGTCAGAATCGCGAAAAAATACAAACTTTGACAGATCATATCTCCGACGAAAAAGAGAAGAAGAAAATTCCTCGAACACGTGTGAGCTTATTTCACACACCCACAAAAAAAATTTGAAGCGAATCGGAGACATGACATATTTTTTTTACGAAATCCGTCCGACTTAAAAAAGAATGGTTCATATATACCCAAAAGTTGAACAATTTGTAGAAAACTACAAAAAAAGTGCAACAAATTTTCAGTTGAATTTCAAAATTTTTTCTCGCAAGTGTTAGATTTTTTTTTTTTTTGAGTACACAGTTTTTTAGCCCCTGCAATTTTAGGCCGATAAAGTGCAAATTTCAAGTGGCTATGAATAACATAATATCACTTTGAAATGGCGTGCTATAGATATGGCCGATACTGTACATATATTCCCCCGAATTGATAACCTTTCTCCTTTCTGTGAAGTCGGTTAAAAATTTATCAAAATTCCATCACATTTAAAAATTTTGCCCAAATTTTGCCAATCCATCACATTTAAGAATTTTGCCCACATTTTTTGCCAACTGTAGGCTTTATAATCACCCAATCGTCCGCATAATAAAATAGCGAAATTCTATGTAAGCATATCACTGATTCGCGGTATTTAGTGTTTGCCAACCTAGCTTTCAGTCTTTTCCGTATAAGCGACTGCAAATTTGTCGAAACAATATTGCAACGACATTTAAACGACTCGTATATTTCAATTAACTGCTCGTACCGTCCACCAGCTATGTAAACAGCCCGCGGAATGTGGTCACAGCGGCCACAACCACAACAGATGAATCAGTTACGGCCTTTACAGAATGCCTACTATCCAGCACGCAAACATTTTGGAGTTTGATATTTTCTAGTGGTTTAAGTGGCCCGACTATTATCGGTTGTCTGGCAGGCATGCACCTCAAAATTATTCGATTTCACATAAACACTCCCCAACTCTATTCCACACACCATCCATCCTCCTTTGCCAACACGTTCGTTTAGTTTCGTTCTTGATTGTCAGCTTATCTGACTACTCAGGCAGCAAGTTTGTCTACTACGCTGACGTCTTCTGCGACTTCTTTGCTTAGTCGACCAACGAATGAATGTGAGGACTTATTGCTCGCACGCTCACATTGTACACAAGTAAAACACAAAGCCATAAAGTCATATTTACATAGTATGTATGTATGTAGAGTGCGAGGCGTATGAGGAGACACAATGGGGCTATGTAAATCAGTGGTTTGATCTCAGTTATGTATTCTACTACCCCTTAGGAAATAGGTGCACGTAATAATGCCTTACCAGCAACTTACACTTCATCCGGCGGTCCTTACTACTTCCCTGCCGAATCTCCCTTACTAGGAATTTAGACGTACTTCTCAGCCGCTTTGCCAAGTAAAGTACATAGAATGTAGAGCAGTCGTTCGGAGTAGTTCGGCGGCACATTATTTTGCAACTTACTACGTATGGCGACATCGAAGGTGTTAATTTTGTACTATACTGTCATACAATTGTGGTACTAAAAGCCGAAAGAAAGCATGGACTACCTCGTAAGGTGCTTACTTATCTTCCCAGTGGATATCCACATTGTATGGATGCATACATACATACATACATACATACTACATAGCCATACACAGGAATGCAGAGTGTTTACTACCCCGGGGTGAAAATCCAAACCAGTCAGTAAAAATACCAGTTCATTAACTGGTATGAGCTAAAGGGATGGCCTACCAGTTTGCCAATTTCGAATAACTTAAGCGTTCAGCGACATCTGCCTTTGAACCGTCAAAGTCAAATATGAAATGCAATTAATTGCTTTTCTTACAAATGTCAGCTGTGTGTGTAAGTTAATATAATTATTTCAATTTAAATGTAAATTACAAATTTCAAAATCTAATTTCATTTAAGAGATAATTACTTGTACCATAAAAATGAAATTAAACTAAATTTAAAAAAAATATTTATTTTTAAAAAAGTAAAATTTAAAAATTGCATTAAAAAATGCGTTAAAACAGAAACAAATTTGCTTTGTCGTCCATTGCGACTTTTGGAAACTTAATATGTATGCCGTCTACCGGTATGATTCTACCAGTATTTCTACTGGTAGGTGCTGATGCATAGCTGATGACATCGCGTAGATTACCATAATATTGAAAATACCAGTCGCTAACATTGAAAAAGGATGGAACGCGAACTATTCGGGCTGAAACGCACACAAGCAGCATTCTAGTTCACAACTATTAGCTTTCCCTGCAGGGTAATGGCTCAAATGAAGGATGGCATAGTTTTTCCTGAGTAGTGAATCCAATTTAAAACGAGTTCTTGTACGAGAGTTGTAAAGTACATAACAATGGCTATACATGTAATTCTATTTTGCTGCTAAAGTGTGGATAAATCCAATTTCATGCTTTGTTTTATGACAGCTTGAGCTTAATTCCATTAAGTGTAGCCTGTTTCATAACCAACAATTAGCACTTTAAAGAATGCGAAGTTGCTCTTTTTTGCAGTTCGGCACTTTAATTAAAACGTTCACGCGAATTACTGTACCAAAATTAACCAATAAATTAACGAATGTATCACTTAACTCCACACATCATTCCAAAAGCATGCCTCGCATCGTTGTATCTACATATTTGCTTTGAGCACTTTTCCAACCTTTACAAATAAATACAAATACATACACATGTTTACATTTCATACACGCTACTTTTGCTGAGCTATATTTTATTTTATTTGGCTAATAAGTTTATCATTTTCACATTATTTGCAAGCACTGCCAATTATTCTATTTTCCTTTCTGTTAAGTCAATTTTCAACATTTCGGCATACTTTCCGCATACTTAATGACCGCAAGTCGCCTTTAGCAAAAACGGCGAAAGAAATAACAACAAACGCAATAATTGAAAAAGTTTTTGTGTCTCCGCATTTTGGTGGCGTACTACGTGCGGAATAATGACACGCCAGTGCCAGTTGAAGTGGCAAATGTTGGCAGTTTTCGTTCACAGCTTCGTCAATGGTTAAAAATGGCCAAAAAGGCAGGTTTTTCGCTCAAATAAACAAATGAACTTAACGTGGTGATATATTGACAAAATTGACANAATGGTTAAAAATGGCCAAAAAGGCAGGTTTTTCGCTCAAATAAACAAATTAACTTAACGTGGTGATATATTGACAAAATTTCAACGACAAATGCAAGTTTACAGCTTTCATTTGATATCTTCACGCCGCATTGAAGAGCAATTTTTCACGGCTGGAAAAAATAAACAAAAAAGGATATTCAACTTAAGAATAGTTTCGCCTTCGGAGATAAATAAAGAAAAACTATCATCTACGCAATCTGATAGCAACCCCTGCACAAGCTATACCAAGCAAATTATATACAAAATTTCTCTCTAATTTATTCGGCGATGTAAATTCCAATCAGAATTTTTCATTTCATACGCCATGGCAACTAGTAAATATGATGTTGTTGTTGCTTGAGGCAAAAGAACAACTTTACAAGTAAATGTAACGCATGCCACATGTGGCATGCCACAGACTGTGTAGCTAACAAATATTTATTTTGACATAATTTTAATTCACTTTGAATTGTTATTTTAACAAAAATGTGTACAAAACACATGCATACATACATACATACATACATACATACATACAAAGCTTCGCACAGAAATAACTCGTAGTCTTCAGAACAACGCCAGCCACTTATGTATGTATATGTATGCATATTTGCATGCAAAACTTGTACGCGTCATTGCATAAATTTTAATTAAAGAACGGATATAAGGAATGAAAAGGCATCGACAGTCTTTGTTTTGACAGCCTCCAAGCCATTTCACCATGCCTACGAGCCTATTTGCCCCAGCTCGTGGCGCTAGCAACTTGCCGCATACGCTTCAATGTGGGGGAAGTGTGCGATTCTTTGTGTCGCACAACCGTCGGTGTCGCTGTCGCTGAGGTGTCATGTTGTTGTTTACTCATAATAACAAGTACCTTGTATCTATTTTTTTATTTTTATTTTTTTTTTGTTAACAACACTACGCAACAGAGTGTAACAGACTTTTACGTGTCGTTGGAGATGTCAGAAACTTTTATGGCCTTGTCTTTACGGCTTACAGCGTGCTGGCAAAATAGACAGAAGAAGTCATTTTCATATTCAATATCTATTAAGAAGACAGTAATTGCGCAATTTGAGTGTGGCAGGCAGAGGCTGTTGTTAGCAATGCTAAGTAAGCACTTGTAGTATGCAATATAAGATTTTAAGCAGATTCTCGGACTTTTTGCATCTAAATTTATAACAGCAGGAAGCTGGTAATCTTAAAGCAAAAGTTTTCAGCATAGCTCGCTAGAGCAAAACTTTACTCTGTATATAAATAAAATTGTGACAGGCAGATGTCTGTACATTATAGATATTAAATAAAAATTGCTATGACGGGTCTTTATTAGAGCAACAGAAGCCAAATCGACATTTTTTAGAATTGTTGTCTGTTTGTCTGTCTTCACTCGAAACTAATACGTGTGGAATTGAATGCAGTCGTCGCCGATGTATTGCTAGAGGTCTAACTTAAAATTTAAAAAGAAAAAAATTTAGAGAGTTGCCACCTGTAGGAAAATTGCAGTTTAAGTAAATTGATAAGACACCTATTTAAAAAATTTAATTCAATTAAATTAAGTTGAAGTTAAGTTAAGAAAAGGTAGATACTGAATTAGTTCACCTTTGAAGAAAGTGCGCGATCTGTAGACTCGAGTTATAAGACTATAAATTAAATTCCCATGAGAAGGTCGATACTTTACCAACTCTCTATGTTTGATGAAAAATACTTTCATACTTCTATTCTGTATCAGTGACAAATTTGTTACGGAAAAATATATGAAACAATTTTCGTTTTTTAGTTACAAAAGTTGTGTCACCTATACAGAATTGGGCTGTTAGTGTACATACATACATACACTCCTGCCAATAACTCTACCCCAATTCCGTACCCCTAATTTCTATTTAAAAGACATTTAGTACTCCAAATTGTTCTGCTCACATGCTGTCTAAGCATACAGCATTTACCAACAAATTTGGTGTACTCTTTTGAGAATCGGTCCAAAACCGATGGATGGATAATGCACATTTACTCTATTTTTTAATGGACTTACAAGTCCGTCGGAATTTTTTTTTTCTTATGTATGTTACCGCATAACTTTGGACCACGTCAACCGATTTCGAAGGTAGTGTCTCAGAGGTGGTCTCATACTAATCTGGTTTAGATCCGATCATTGGATCATGAAATAAGTATATATTTTTTTTTATATGAGTATTGAAGTCGGTTTTGTTTTTCACTAAAAATTACTTGTTTACAAATAACTATAGTCTACGCTGATTAAACGTTAAGCAGAAAAGATTTATACATTTAAAAACTTGGAAAATTAACCTTAAACATTTCCAATAATACTACAAAAACTTTTATACAAAAGTCAAAATCCACTTCTATTTTTTGTAACGTCACGCCAGCGCGTATGTTTACTAATATCTTTGAATCGCTACTACCAACAGTTTAAACTTTTTTTACTGAATAAGGAGACATTTAATTGTTGAGAAAATCTAGATAAACCTTTTTAAAANAACTTGGAAAATTAACCTTAAACATTTCCAATAATACTACAAAAACTTTTGAAAAATGAAATGAAAATCTAGATAAACCTTTTTAAAGTTTTGACTTTTTCAATATGTCTTTTTAACATTTTGTCGTACGAGTGTTACGTAATGCCAGTTTGGAAATATCCATATGTATGCTTTCAGAAAATATTAGCAAAGTCCAAGCTTGTTTGGATTGCCATAAAATTGTCGCACAGTGTGACAATTCGAATATAAAAAATTATTAGAACATTGAACCAGAGAAACACCTATACAGTGTTTTTTAAGATTTTTTTCTTTATCAAGAAACATACCAGTTTTGGAATGGCCATAGAGAATAAACAGCTCAGAAGGGCCTTGTTAGTCCTTTAACATTGATACAGTTGGCGGACTCCAAGCGGAAAAAAATTAGCCAAGTTTTTTTTTTTTATGAGAGCATATTATTTACTAAAAGACCAAAAAAATAACGTTTGGTTAAGGAAAGTTTAACATACTTCATAAAAAGTGTAAGAAGTGTAAATTTTTAGATTTTTATTTTTATTTACTCGGACCCTTTTGGTTACTAGGTTAGTAAGGTTAGTTACGAGTACTGGCTGTAAAAAAATGTGGTCCTGCTTGTAAGCCAGCGGGTACACTCTAAAAAATCTGTTTAAAAATGCGACTATAAAACGAATATATTTTTGTGTATTTTTACAATTTTTTTGTAAATTTACACGATGTATATATATTTTTCTCGTTTACACATTTTCGTGTGTAAAAATCCTTTTGGTTAGCGATTTTACACAATTCTACGGGTGAAATCAAACAGCAGATGTGTATTTAGTAGCTTGTACACACTTTCGTAGTAAATTTACGCAGACCACAGCAGCTATATTACACTCTAAAAAGTCCGAAATTTAAACAAACTATTCGTTGAATAATCGAACATGAAATTTCGCGAATAATAAGGTGGGAAATCAGTAACCTACCTTTTAGCTAGGAAATCTAAACAATTTTTTTTTAGGNCGCGAATAATAAGGTGGGAAATCAGTAACCTACCTTTTAGCTAGGAAATCCACACAATTTTTTTTTAGAGTGTATGAAGGAAATGATTTTTTGTGCTTCTTTCTCGAATTTCGGCTTATCCTAATATCTTTTCTCCATAAGTTTAATTAGAAAATCAAATTCTGGTGCATCTAGAAATGTTAAATTATTATTGAAGCAATGAGCTTTAAGTGTCGGCAGATCAAGAAATAGCTTTGAAAATACTAACAACTTGCAATCGATTTTGTTGAATTTTGGTGTTTTTTATGTACTTTTCAAGCTTCTGTTGTTTTGCTTACCACTCACAGCATTACAATAATCGCGCAAGAAGGTATCTCCATGTCTTCCGGATACACTTTCGCACGAACAATCAATTTCTTAGAAAATCATAAATTGCTTTCAACCAAGAGATTATTAATTTACAAGCTATAAAGTAGACAAGCGCCATAAATAAATTGCACAAAACAATAGCCACTTGGTGACTAAATATACATATACATTAGGGTGGTCCAAAAAGAGTAAAGTCGCAATTGTAATGCTCTCACCCCTCCCTTACGATTGTTCTATATCGAAAAAAGTATACCCCTATTTTTTTATTTTGAAATAAAAAAATGTTTAGAGGTCGCTCAAAGCGCTCAAAGTTTTCCATGTATTTTTATATGGGAAAAAATAACTTTTCTCGTAGAAATGGTGCAGAATTCTGGAAAATCAATATTTTTCGTTCGGAAAACTCTGGATCANTTTCCATGTATTTTTATATGGGAAAAAATAACTTTTCTCGTAGAAATGGTACAGAATTCTGTAAAATCAATATTTTTCGTTCGGAAGACTCTAGATGTCTTCAGGAGACTTTCAATAATAATACCCAATTGTTTATTTAACTATTTTTTTTGGTGGACCTATAAATTCAAGTTGCGGNCTTCAGGAGACTTTCAATAATAATACCCAATTGTTTATTTAACTATTTTTGGGTTTTTGGTGGACCTATAAATTCAAGTTGCGATGAAAAAATGGTTAAATAAGCAGTTGGATATTTTTAGTGGGAATCTTTTGTAGAGAAACAGAGTTTTCCCGATAGAAAAATATTGATTTTTAAGAATTTTATACCATTTCTATGAAAAGTTGTTTTTCCCCATACAAAATACATGGGAAACTTTGAGCGCTTTCAGCGACCTCGAAATAATTTTTAATTTCAAAATAAAAAATTGGGGCATATTTTTTCGGCATTGAACAATCGTAGGGGGTGAGAGCATAAAAATTCCGACTTTACTTTTTCACATGCATTTTTGGACAACCCTAATATACATACACAATACAGAAACCCAAAGAAGCAGCATTAATAAAGGAAGAACAGCACGGATGAATAACGACATGGCTGGACGCAAAATTGCTGGACATTAATTAAAACTCCAAGTAGGTAGGCGATGTGCGCTTTTATTACAGGCTAACAAGGAAGCATTCCTATGCGTGCAGGCGCAGCTTTGTTGTTATGCTTGTAAGCGCGTGTAACGCTCAAACGGTTCCATATTATGTACATATGCAAGTGTGTAGAGCGTCATTTTCAAAGGAGTTACGGAAATGAAGTCAATAGGGAGGTATTAAATGGTGTTACATAGTAGATTCCTCCAAACACATACACACACACAAAAACATATTTGTCCTTTTTACCTACCTAAGTATATATGTATGTATGTATTTATGGACAAAATTGTTCGAATTTCATCTAAAGCAAAGCATGAAAAGGAATGCAAAAAAAATATTGAAGTGATGAAGCCGAAACGGACGTAGTGGCTGTCTCTGATGGCATCCATCTGGCCGGTAAGAGAAATCAAGCTGCTTTAATTAGCCGCATCCGATTTCGTTCGTAATTTTCCCCGAATGAATTGTCCAGCGAAATTATATCAATATTTTTTGCAGCTGTACACTTTTTGTTTACATACAAAAGGCTGGATATTTTTTTTTCTTTTTTTCGTTGTTTTAACTTCCAATTGTAAACCAGTGTTTGTGCGCAATTAAAGTAAGTAAAAACACAAAAATAAATTTAATTTAACGGGGAGGATTTTTTCCGATCGACTTAATTATTTTAATGTCAATCTCTGCAGGTTTCACCAGCAATTAAAATGAAAAATGATTTTTCCCTTAGGTGAGTTTTCATAATAAATTCAAATAAAAATAATAATTTTTCTCTAAAATTGCTTTCAAAAAATAAAAATAAATTCAATTAATTATTTTCTACTTACACTTACGCCCTTTCTGCTCATCTACATACTACATATCTACTGCTCAATAGAGCTGGAGGAACATCGATGGAAACATCGATGCATCGATGCTTTTATATGAGCTGCTAACATCGATGTTAATTAAAGGATTGCTCACTAGTGACATTCGAGTTTTGACACTCCCTTACAAAAGGCTGCACACACACACACACGCTGCCTTGCTAAAGACGCCGATTTTGTCAAGAGGGAGCGAGAAAACTCTTTTCTGAGCAAACCTTTTATTACACTGTACAGCACCCGGCTGGTTATTGGACCAAACCAACTTTTTTTAAGAGATTGAGTCATAAGTAAAAAAAAAGTAATTTCTCCGTTTTTCGAAGTTAGCCTCCGAAATCGAGATATGAGCCTTTGAAGTTCGAGATTAGAACTTTGGTAAAAAGTTATTTTTAATTATTGCATGTAAAAAGCAAAAAAGTAAAAATACAGACGTGGTCCGCCTTTTGCTCTTATTATATGGTATATAAATTTTTTTGTAAAAACTTATTTTACAGATCTTGGAAAAATTAAAAACTTAATATGTATTGCAGAAAATTTTGACTGATTTTTACAAAATTCATATCGTTGTAAAGGTGATTTAACCCCCTTTCTTGCGATGTGCATATTTGTATACTTCGTATATAAATATTTGAGAAAAAACACATTTAAATGAAAAAATAGCTTTTTGTATAAAAAAAAATACTTTAAACAAAAAATTTACAAACACGATTAAATTCCCTTTCTTTTGATATGCATATTTGTATACTTCGCTTATACAAATTTGATAAAAAACACATTTAAACAAAAAAATACCTTTTTTTATACAAAAAAATTTAAACAAAAAAATTGCCAACCGATTTTTAAAAGATTAGTATCGTTGTAAAGGCGATTAAACCCCCTTGCGTCTAAAATGCATATTTGTATACTTCGTATATAAAAATTTGAGAAAAAACTTAAAGGAACAAATATAAATTTTTTCTTATAAAAAAAAATTTCAAGAAAAATTATTAATTAGTAATACAATTGAATACGGTATTTAAATAAAACAGATAATTATTAGTGTTTTAAGCATTAATTCGTTCTCGTTCACCCATAGTCCTGTTAAAAATAAAGCCAAAGTGTATGTAACAGAAGTCTAATGGCCTTATTCATAAAAAATAAAGTAGCTTTAAAAAAGGTTTATAAACTGAAAAATTTATAAAAACGTCAATTTATAAAGCTCTTTAAACCTACTTTATTTTTTATGAATAAGGCCATAAGGCATATAAAAATATAAAAAACACCATGGTTTTTGATCTTTCACATAACAGGTTATATATAACAAGTAAGAAAGTCTAAGTTCGAGCGGAGCCGAACATTAAATACCCGGCGCAAGTATTAAATATATGTTTTTTCACCTTTCCGAAACCTTCCGCTAGATGGTAAGCCGGGGTGTATCAATTTTGAGTAAATTAGCGTCCTTCAATTTCGAAATATTGAAGTTTCAAGCATTTCTGAAATTTACCGTTATATGAGAAGCGGCCGTTATTTTAGTCCGATTTCAATAATTTTCAACGTTTTGCTTATATGTGGCAAGCACAATAACCACACCGAGTTTGGTACAAATTGGTAGAACGGTTACCGATATACTTATATGTGATCATAAGTGGGCGGTGCCACGCCCATTTTCCAAAATTTTACCATAAACGTATTTCTTGGTAAAGAATTGTTGCAAGCATCAATTTTGAATAAAATAATTATTGTATTTACTGATTTATCGAAGATTTTGTATTTCTCTAAATTACCGTTATATGGGATGTGGGCGTGGTTATTGTCCGATTTTAAAAATTTTCGGCCATTTGGTATGCTGTGCCAAGACCAACAACTGTGCCAAGTTTGGAAGAAATTGGTGCAGCGGTTACCAAGATATACACATGTAACCATAAGTGGGCGTGGCTACGCCCATTTTCCAAAAATTTATAATATTCTTATTTTTCGTCTAAAAATTATTGTAAATATCAATTTTGAGTGAATAATCTTCAGTAGTTACTAAAATATCGCAGTTTTCGTATTTCTGAAAATTACCGTTATATGGGAGGTAGGCGTGGTTATTGTCCGATTTTGCCCATTTTCAATACCATCCGTCCTACGCCCGAAAGAAGTACACGTACCAAGTTTCGTTAAGATATCTCAATTTTTACTCGAGTTATCGTGTGCACAGACGGACGGACGGACGGACGGACAGACAGTCACCGCTTAATCGATTTCTCTTTTCATTCTGATCATTTATGTATACATTTGTCTATATCTATCTCGATTCGTTTTGGCTGTTACAAACAACCGTTATGTGAACAAAATTAATATACCCTTGTGCACAAGTGCGCTCGGGTATAAAAATTAAAGGTAATTTTCTGTTTTATTTAAACAAAGTATTCAAATGTATTACTAATTAGTAATTCTTTTGTTAAAAATATTTTTTATAAGAAAAAAATTATTTTTTCTTTAAATGTGGTTTTTTTTATTTTTTAACCGAAGTACACAAATATGCATATAAGAAGAAAGGGGGTTTAATCGCCTTTACAACGATTCTAACCTTTTAAAAATCGGTTAGTAATTTTTTTGTTTACAATTTTTTTTATAAAAAAAGGTATTTTTTCCTTTAAATGTGTTTTTTCTAAAATTTTCATATACGAAGTATACAGTAAGTTTACAAAGATATAAACTTTTTTTTAATCAGTTCAAAACTGTTTGCAATATAAGGAATTTAATTTTTCGAAGACCTGAACTTTGACCACTAATTATAATTTTTAAGAAAAATTACTATGCGCGTCTTTATTACGGAAGGCAAGTCAAAAATTTTTATAAGTTTTGTCTGTATGTATGTTTGTACGCGCATCACTCGAAAACTAATGCATGAAATTGAATGCAGTTCTCACCAATGCATTGCTAGAGGTCTAACTTAAAATATAGAAAGAAAAAAATAGAGAGTTGCCACCTGTTTGAAAATCGCAGTTTAGTAAATTGATAAGGTAAAATAAAAATTGCAACGTGGCCGTCAAAAGAAAGAGGTTTAAGAAGGCTTACAGCCGAAAATATTTTTGTGGAGGTTGCCGCATGTTTGAAAATTTTAATTCATTTTAATTGATGAGATAAATTAAATATTTCAATATTAGTACCAAACTGAAGAACTTTAGGAAATATATTTTTGAGGAAGATTGACACCTGTTTGAAAATTTTAATTAAACTTAATTGATAAAATAAATGAAATATTACAATACGGGTATCAAATAACACAAAAATACTTTTAAGGCGCAGTGAATCACGCCGGGTATTTGCTAGTCCTACCAAAAACAAATTTTTTTTACCTTAGTTTGTTATTGAAGCATATTTTGCAGCGTACATACTGCATACGAGTATATGTATAACCGTACACTTCAGCTATGTACTTTTTAAGCGCGTCCATCAGAGCCGCGCAAAATCACTTACGACCACATTAAATCTGCATATAAGATGTAATAAAGTCAATAAAGCGATTTTATTTAAACANACACAAAAATACTTTTAAGGCGCAGTGAATCACGCCGGGTATTTGCTAGTCCTACCAAAAACAAATTTTTTTTACCTTAGTTTGTTATTGAAGCATATTTTGCAGCGTACATACTGCATACGAGTATATGTATAACCGTACACTTCAGCTATGTACTTTTTAAGCGCGTCCATCAGAGCCGCGCAAAATCACTTACGACCACATTAAATCTGCATATAAGATGTAATAAAGTCAATAAAGCGATTTTATTTCCACGGCATGTGCTCCGTGGCATCGGCACGTATGAGGTGCTGAACGCGCGCTGTGTTATGTGGCTGGAAGTGGTACTGCGTTCACCATAAAAACAAACTCATAAAATTTTGTCGACAACTGCGAATATTGGTATCCAGTATGCCGCCTTTGTGTGCGTGCGTCTACGCTGGCACGAAATATATAGCGCGTGACACCTCTGCGTGCATTCAGGCAGATAGCGTGATACTTCGTGTTATAAATAAAAAAAGAAGCTTTCCTGCACTTGCTTTACGGAAAAATTTCATCAGTAATGTATTAAATTTATTAATTTATAAAAATACGTAATCGGCCAAGCATAAAAACCAGACTACTGCCAATTTCCTTGCAGTTAAATTTGTATTTGGCAGCGCGCCAGCTCTATACGCGCTCTAAGTCGGCCTTTTGGCCTCCGCATACAACTTTCGACCACTTTCACGTTCATCGCCATGAGCTTCTGGGAGCGTCACAAGCACAACATCTACAAGTACGGCCACATCTATGCCACACTCTACGGCCTCACGGTTATCAATTACATACCGCAGCGTCCGACAAACACGTGCACCCACCGACTAGCCGTAATTTACGGGCACACGATCAGCGTCTTGCTCATCGTCGTGCTGCCCATCTACTTTGCGCGCAACATCTCTGCACTAACCGAAGCGCACGACCAACGCGGCCAACTGTTGCTGCTCGTCAACTTCGCCAATACGCTGCTTAAGTATGTAACCGTTGTCGTGACATATGTCGCAAATTTTGCACACTACGCGGCCATACGCGCCGTCACCCGGAGGCGCCAGCAGCTCGAAGACGACTTCAACAGCAGCCTGCAGGTGCAACCGGTATACGATGAGCGGCCGCGCCGCCAATTCGAGACTATGCTGCTGTTCAAGTTCGGCATAATCAACGCCATGATGGCCGTGCAAGTGGCAAACATACTCTACCAGCATTGCACCGGCGCCCATCCGGTGCGCGTGTATATCGCCGTGTATACCTTTGTGCTGTGGAACTACACCGAGAACATGGCTGACTATTTCTACTTCATCAACAGCAGTGCATTGAAATTCTACCAGCAACTCAATCAACAGCTGCGGCAAGTGGTGCGCGAAGCGAAGCTCCTGCATTACTTTCGGATGCGCGGTCAGCGACGCGGCACTGTGCCGCATCTGTGCGGGTTGCTGTGCGAGCGGCTAGATACGCTGGCCCAGCGCTACCAGCAAATAAATCGACTCTACCAAGACAGCTTGACAATGCATCAGTTTCAGATACTCGGCCTCATCTTTATTACGCTCGTCAGTAATCTCACCAACTCGTTCATCCTATTCAATCTGTTCGTGAAGCACTCACAGGCGCGCGCTTCGCCAGCCATCGTGCTGAATGCGCTGCATGCCATCATCTTCTACGTGGACACCTACATTGTGGCGCTGGTAAGTGAGAACATCAGCCTGGAATTGCGCGACATTAATCAGACGCTGCGTCAATTCAATCAGGTGAGCGAGCTGGATGTGCGTCTACAGCAGACGGTGAGTGTGTGTGGGTGTATGATACGCAGTTGATGTGCATTTATTTATTTGTTTATTTATTTTGGAAAGCAGATCGAGTGCTTCACACTTTTTGTGACGAACAATCATGTGGAGGTTCGCATCTGTGGCCTATTTGTGCTGGACAGGAGCCTGACGTATCTGACGGCAGCCACAGCATTATCATATTTCATTACACTGGTGCAATTCGATTTGAACTTGATGTAGGCGACGCATAAAATCGATATAAAATTTAAACTCTTCAAGAACTCAAATAAATAAAGTAGCCGTATACTTAAACGGTTTTTTAGTAAACTTTTCCATGCGGGAGTGTGGTATTGGATCCCAAAACTATGTATTATTATTAGTCAACCGACTTCAAAAAAAGGAGAAGGTTATCAATTCGTCGAAATATATATTTTTTTTTATGTATGTTACCGCATAACTTTGGACCACGAGAACCGACTTCGATAGTTCTTTTTTTATCGAAAGGGTGGTACCTCAAGGGTGATCTCGTACTAATTTCGCTTACATCCGATCGTAGGAGCGTGAAAAAATTAACGGTTCTCTTTAATTTGTATATGAGAATTGAAGTCGGTTTTGTTTTTTGCTCCTGCAGCCAATCGCAACACGAGCCAGACGATATATGAAGATGAAGAGAGGGAAAGCGGAAGGAATGAGTTTGAAATGCTAGTTCCCAAAGATACGAGGATAGAAATAGAGGTCCAGAGTACATTTAAATTATACAGGGGGTACATTTCGTCGCTCCCAACGAAGAGTAGCACATCTCAAATTACCGTGGAAGACTAGCACGTTTCACTATTCGCGTCGAAGACTAGCACATTTCATTATTCGCGTCGAAAAGTAGCACATTTCAGATTCTCGCGTGGAAGACTAGCACATTTCACTAATCGCGTGGAAGACTAGCACATTTCAGATTTTTGCGTGGAAGACTAGCACATTTCGTTATTTGCGTGGAAGACTAGCACATTTCAGATTTTTGCGTGGAAGACTAGCACATTTCGTTATTTGCGTGGAAGACTAGCACATTTCAGATTTTTGCGTGGAAGACTAGCACATTTCAGATTTTCGCTTGGAAGAGTAGCATATTTCAGATTGTTAAGCCGCGAAAACTGCACGTCTCCGGTTT
>NW_016159327.1:31618-42724 GCF_001687245.7 Rhagoletis zephyria | reverse complement strand
GTTTATTTTACTTGTAATAACCGGCCAAAAGGCTCCATATACAACACTAAACTTTCAGCATGACCGAAGAAAAATAATTATAGTATAAACATACATATTTATGTAACTTTTTTTTTTTAACGGCTGCTACAACCTTATATGAACTGCCTTGCGTATCCCTCTTCCACCAAAAATCTGAAATGTGCTAGTCTTCCAGCAAATAACGAAATGTGCTATCTTCCACGCAAAAATCTGAAATGTGCTAGTCTTCCACGCAAATAACGAAATGTGCTACTCTTCCACGCAAAAATCTGAAATGTGCTAGTCTTCCACGCAAAATTGAAATGTCTAGTCTTCCACGCAAATAACGAAATGTGCTACTCTTCCACGCAAAAATCTGAAATGTGCTACTTTTCGACGCGAATAATGAAATGTGCTAGTCTTCCACGCTAATAGTGAAATGTGCTAGTCTTCCACGCGAATAGTGAAATGTGCTACTCTTCGTAGGGACCGACGATTTAATGAAATTGATTGGCGACACAAATAGCATAAATTCCTTTTTTCAGACATTGTTAAGGGCAACCTAAAACGACATTTCTATTGAGCAAAACACTTTTGCGCTAAAATATTTGTTAAATAAGCATAAGACAAAAAGGCATTTCAGATTGCTTGCTTTGAAAGAATTCCCCTCACCTTGCATTTAATGAATTATGAAATTACACAAACACAGTAGATTTCGCAAGGCCGCTGTCTCCTACCGCTAAGCAAAAAGCTTAAGAACTTGGCAACACAACATAGAACAAGTAAATTAAATTTCTAGAGGATAAGAACTAAAACCAAAATAATCACAAACGTAAACGGTTTAAGTGAGCTAATTAAAGTTGCTGTTTGTGGTGTAATTGAAAAATGGAAATTGAAAATGTGACTTGATGCAGAATAACAAACGAAGTCTAGCTGTTTCCATTTGTTGCAACAAATAAAGTAATGGAATTCGGATAGGTTTGCTTCGGTACACATTTTTTTATTAAGAGATGCGTATAGCCAGAGTTCGCGCCCACCATTGCCATTTTGTTCGACACCCATACTTACATCCTTAATAAATGAGCATAAGAGTGTCACGGAACATATGGAAGACATATGGGGATCCAGCCAGTTCAGTTGCGACGAATACCGCTAAGTTAACTAGTGGTAGCGAATTGTTGTCACTCTTCGCTAGAATTTCCTAAGCTTTCATTGTTGAGCTCTTCGATGTGCCATCGCCGTATCGACCACTTTCCAATTATGTATAAAGCCCTTTGATTTTCGGTGAGCCCAATGGTGTGACCGATGGTGATATCTCGGTCTTCAAAAAGTATCAGACGAGGTCCTTGGAAGGCTTTGGTATCCTTATCCCTTTCATTTCGAAGTTATTGACTTTTCCAACGAATGCACCTACACCAAATCCCACTTTTTTACTGCTGCTGTTCGATAAGGGCAAGCTGCATAATAATGTTGGTGGTGTGCCTTCTTTTTGAGCTTGGAAACCTTGGTGCTGGTGTAGCTTTAATTGAGTAGTTTTTAACGATTGCCCGCCTTTTTTGACAGGCACAAAACTCCTGGTTTAGGAGTTTATAGTTTGACACTTTTCATTTAGTATATGAATTGGTGTCAAGAGTGGCGCACTGGGCTTATGAAGAGCCCCAAATAGGGTGATCATCGGCACGGGCAGTATGACTTTTTTTTATAGGAATCAAACATTTAGGCACGGTTTGTACATTTTACCAGTATGACAACTTGATGCAGCCCGAAAGTAGAAACAGATAGATGAGTTTTGTTTGTCGGTTTGATGGACGGCAACTTTAGATTGCGGAGAGGTCGCCTCCCGAATTGCCAATATAAGCCCTGCCAGGCAGTCGTACTTTAATTATTGAGTATTTTATTAAACCGCAGAGCACGCCCACGAACTTTTTGCAAGTCGATATGCCGAGCATTAATCATTTTAATTTGCTACCTTTCACAAATAATAAATTATTTGCGCTATGTATTATTGAATTCAATTAGCATTGAACCATTTTAAGCTTTTACACAGTCAATCAGTTAAGCTCAACGCATTTCAAGTTTATTAAATTGCTAACCCAATAGTAAACAAATGCTTGTTGTCCCTCGCAGTCACGCAACAGTCGATACGCAACAACCGAGCTTGTAACACGAACTGCACAATCGCGAACACGCAAGTCGGCTCAGCTATAAATGGCATCAATGCCTTCATCGCCGGCATTAACAACAACAACAACATGCACATCTGCGGCGCGTCGCTGGCAGCTTTACACGTACTACTACTCTCTCGCCATCGGTGTTGTCGCCATTCGCTTTGATTTCGCACAGCGGCGCTTCCAACGCTCGCTGCCATTGCAAATCTACGCGTTCACTCTGAACGCCCTTATTGTTGCCACTATGCCGCTAACCTACATGCAAAGCTTGGCGTTCTTAGAGGCGCTCAGTGTAAATCGCTTGATGTTCATCGTAAACGCCGTCAATTTAACACAGCTGAACGTGCTCACAGCGCTTACCATAATTTTGCGATGGAAACGCGAAGGCGGAATTCTCGAAATGCTCACGCAGCTGCTGGACTTGGAGCGCGAGTACTTTGAGGTGAGTGTGCCAGCGTCGCTGAAGCGAAATTGCGCGCAATCGTTTGGCAAGGCTCTACTATGGACAAAATATTGCAGCGTGGTCGTGCAGACCTGCCACCACATTTATTCCTTTTTTGCTTATACGCCGTCGTTCGATTCATTAGCGTGGCTATACTGCGCCCAAACGATCTGCGTAAATGGTGTCCTCTTGCATACGGTGTTGCACTACTTTCTGACTATGTGGTACGTGTGGGAGCGCTTTTGCTGGCTGAATGCGCAACTGCGGCGCATCTTCAATCTGCTTCTACTGTTGGCGGCTAAAGAGCATCATTACACACCGGGGTTGCGGCAGCGCCTGCAGCGTCGCCTAGCGGAAGAGCTCTTAGACGTGGCGCGCGTACATCGCCGACTCACTGTACTGGTAGAGCGTTTCACCAACTGTTATCACCTGCAAATTCTTACTGCACTAATTAGCAAGGTTATCAATAATATTTCCATCGGTTACTTGAGTTTAAAGTATGGGAACAACCCGAATTTAGAAGAATTTAACGCTTTGGACCTAATCATCAGCACGGTGGGATTTATATTTATTATTTCGGACTCATTTCTCTTAGATACACTGTGCGATCGGTTGGTCAATGCAACACGCGAAACGGCAGAGATGCTGAAGCGTTTCGATGAGCTGCCCGAAATGGACGACGCAGTGGAGAACGCTGTATGTATGTACGACTGCCAAAAAGGAATTTAAAATTAATATTAACTTCGAACTATTTGCAGTGTTTCTTGCTCTCCCAGCAATTGCGGCAACACCAGCTGAGGATTAGCATTCTTGGCATGATTGACATAAATAAGCGGCTCTCCTTCTTGGTTTTCGGCGGACTAGTGAAGAATATTTTGTTGCTGCTGCAGTGGGATATTGGAAAGCAATTCGATGAAAAATAGGAACTGAAATATTGCAAGATAAAAATTGAATTTCGTAATAAAGGAACTACCCTTAACGAGCCCCATGCATTTTTTATTTGTACACCTTTCATGTACTTCCAGTGCCATTAAGATTATCGCATGCAGATATCAGCGCCACATTATATGTACAGTGGCGGTCAAAAATTGATAAATGGTGTTTTTCAAGCTAAAATTTTTTTGATATTTTTTTATAAAAATATGGTTCATGCTTTAATAAAAACTTTATAAATCACGCTTTCAAACTTTATACAGAACTTAGAAAAATTCCACAAATTTGTATCTAAATTTCGAGCTTTTTAGCCCGAATTTTTAGAAATTTTTCGGATATGCAGTTAAGAAGGTATATAAATACGTGCAAGTTTGAGCGGCTAAAAAATCGGATCGATTTTTAATAATTTTTTTTTGTTTTTTTTTTTTTGGTTTTGCACTTTTTTCCATATAAACATGAATTTCTTATGGATGAATATGCGCAAGACCGTTTGCGAAACAAATAAAAAGTCAACGCCAGTTTTCCTAAATTTCGCTAAAAAGCTTGAAAAACATTGTGAATGTTAAAAACGAAACACCACTGTATATGTTTGTATGTATATCAACAGCAGCGTCCGCTCATTACTTAACTAATTACTCACGTCACATATTATGTATTTGTTTGTCATGTTTGCAAATTCAGTCTTTGCTTAGCACCTTGCGGGAATGCACCACATCACTTATTGGTTAATCCACGGTCACTACTACTACGCACGCGCTGTAGGCGTACTACGTTTCCGTTACCACCAACCGCGCGCACACCACAACTTTCGACACCGTTTACAGTGTGGCTGTGAATGTGTTGACATTTGCCTTGCTGCCTTGGATTTTTTGTACCTCCTTTTGGGTTTTGCTACAGCACGAGCGCACAAATCTATTACTGGCGGTAGTACTCACAATCATCTATAACTGGCAGAGACGCGCCGATATTTTGGCAGTTATACGCGATTTCAATTACTTGCGTTCGCATTACTTTTCACGTTTCACGTTGCCAGCTCAGTTGTGTTGGATATCATCTCCAATAATCACAGCCCCAGGCGCTCGGCTACACCGGCCACCGAGATATGGAAAGTAAAAACTACATATCGCTAGCTTAGAAAGAAAAGTTGCTAAGTCCCATTTTAAAAATTTTACAGGAGAGGAAAAAATCTTCCTATAGCCATTTTCTTTAACTATTTCGCAACACTTTGAATCAAACATTTTGCGCGTTTAAAGCAAAGCAAAATTCCATAAGAATCAGAAGGATTCGATATTTATTAAAAGATGTCGTATTATTTTGGCCTTATCGGATTTGTGGTGCTTCTTTTGGACTTAGCAAATTTTCCTTTTATTGCTTATGAAGAGGAAAAAATAAACCAAGTACCTTTATAATTTCCGAAAGGATGCGTATTCAATTTCTTTAGCCTCCTATATCAAAATATGGGTTTTCATAAAAAGAGGACTTAGCAACTTTTCACTCTAAGCTAGCGATATAATGAAAATTTGTATGTCAACGGGAAACAGTGCCTTCCAAAAGTAATCACACTTTTCAACTAGTTTTCTTTTCTTTTGGCTACCCTGCAAACCAAAGTTCCCGAAATCTTAACGAAATCTTTACGAGTATCTGATTTCTGTAACGATTTTTTTCCGAATCTTCAAAGAAAATTATATGAAGTGGTTGACACGAACTCGTAAAGAAATTTCTGTACGAAAAATAAAGAAAATTCTGAAAAAAGTCTGCAAGAAATTCTTCACATAGCAGCATTATTTTCATTTCTTCACCGATTTTCTTCCGAAATTTCGTAAATGAATGGAAGTGTGCGTAATTTATTTCATTTTAGAAAATTCGGAAAAAAATCGGAACCATTTTCAGAGTATTCTGAATTGTAGAGAAATTTTAAAGAATTCGTAAAGATCTCATCCGATTTTTTGCCGAATTTTCTAAAATGAAATAAACTGTGCACACTTCGATTCTTTTACGAAATTTCGGAGGAAAATCAGTAAAGAAATGAAAATAAATAACGCTGCTCGTGAAGAATTTCTTGCAGAATTTTTTCAGAATTTTCTTCATTTTTCGTACATAAATTTCTTTACGAGTTCGTGTCAACCCCTTCATATAATTTTCTTTGAAGATTCGTAAAAAAATCGTCACAGAAATGAGATACTCCTAAAGATTTCGTTAGGATTTCGGGAACTTTGGTTTGCAGGGTACATACGCAAACGTATGTATGTATGCGTACATAGGTTACACATATCGCACACCGTCTTCAAAAGAGTCACAACTCAAAATTTGGCATTTTTGAGATTATGCGCTAAAAATGTACACAGCGCTTTTATTTACCTTTCAGCAAAAGCTGGAACAATACTTTGTTTATAATTTGTTAGCAAAAGCCTAAGGTAAAGTCGCCCTTGCCCATATGATTATCATTTGCTAAGAAATAGTTTTTCGCATTTTCTGACAAACGTATTATTTTGAGTTGTGACTCTTTTAAAGACGGCATGCGATATGTGTGCGCGCACTGATGCAAGGCAGCTGCCGTGTCCTTTTTCTCCACCTGCTTCTATTTCATTTAATTTCCAGCATGTGTACACTCCTTTGATGAATGGCTTGTGCGCGCTAGTTGCCAGAGAAAAAATCCGTACATTCGCCATCCTTTGCCCGGCGCACACTTTGTCAGCCGTTATCTGCAACGCATTCCCAGTGACGTTTTTAAAAACTCCTCATCTGCTGGAGGCTTCCGCAGAGGACTTTGCGTGTGAATTTAAGTAGCATACATATCTGTGCCATTCGATTAAAGTAACCTAAGTCGGTATAGGCCGTTTCCCCTTTAAAGCAACATTTCATTGGTTTACGAAACAATATTTTAACGTTAAACTAACCATAGGTGCAGAATAATAGAAGCATAATAAATAATAATAATAGAAGCATAATAAAAATATAAAAATGTTCAAGGGAAACTTATTGTTTTTTTTTTATTCAAAGTCAAACCTTCTAAAGTTACTTAAGCTACTTTAATTGAATGGCACAGATATGTACATATGCTTGCATAAAGCATTGCGGTGTAATTTGAAAAATTCCCAAGCACACAGAGAAAAATATTACTTGTAAGTGTATAACTACAAATAACTCCTAGACGAAGAATTTTCTTTCAAAAGTAAGAGCCTGTTTACACGATAGCTTTTCACCTTGCATTTTTGGCACATTCTCTTTTGAAAAAGTCTATGAAAATCTGATAAAAAGAATTGATGCCTAACTTCATATAGCAAATTATAAACATTAATACACAGAAAAGTGTCTGTATGATGACCGTCGCGCAGTGGGGCCGCCGCATATATTTTGAAAAAAAAAATATATATATATAGAGATTACGTAGGGCTTTAATTTTTCGTGTGTAACCATTTTGGACATTAATCAAGAAAAAATTCACATTAAATTATTATTTTAAGGCATCCCTTCCAAACAAACCTTCCCTCAAAAACGCATTTCAAATGCCTTAAAAAACGCGCCGTAGAATATTTGACTATGAAATTACGCGCATAAGTTTAGAATTATAACGTGTGTTCACTTTCTACAATTCTCAAATTCTACAAACCTAAACTTATAAACGACTTATAAATTCCATAAAAAGCACACAAAAATAATTCTCTGGTTAGGGGGCCATTTTATGTGAAGTGGTGTAAAATGTTTTAACTGCACGTTTTCACAGAAAAGGAATTGGCCCCAGGTTTTGAAATATTAAAGTTTGAAATATTAAAGGAAATGTGGTGATTTCCGAAATAGCTATCACTTCTACCATTTTTTCGAATTATTGTTGCTTTTCCACAATAAAATTTTCATTTAAAACGGCCTCGAGCTCAATATAAATTGTTGAATATAAATATTAAAGTAAGAATAAATAATCACTTCTTGTTGTTACAAAGCACTTACTTCATCCCTTCTTTTTTATCTCTTATCGCGATCACAGCACTCGTCAAAGAATTTTCTTGGACGACCAAATCTGGATCTGGTAGAAGGTTGGCACTCATTATTACTAAAGTCAGCATTAAAAGTTCCTTTAAGCCAATTAGCGTAGCCACAACCGAATCGCGTTTTCGTACGTCTATAATCCAACAAATATCGTTTAAATTTGATAACCTTTCCTTCGTGTGAAGTCGGTTAATTAGACATGGTGCAAATTTTACTTGTTTCCTCTAAATCTGCAGTGTGCGCGGTAGACGAATTAAAAAGAGAGCTGGGAACCAACATTAAGCACCCAGAAAAGTCAGCTAAATATTTTTCTATCAACACATAAATTGGGTGTTTGTTACCACAGAGAAATATTTTTAGCTGACTTTTTTCTGCGTGTAGATTTACGATTTCTTTCTTGATTTAGGAAGACTGCGTTTTTTTCAAAAAAACTCAAATATATTTATTGATATCTTCCTTTTTTAGTTCCACTTTATTATATAAGTTTTCTCTGTGTTCTTCTGATTGAAAAATTACATTTTAGTATACCGGGTTAAGAATTCTTCACTGCAATATGAAATAAAATGAGACCCTTGAAGCCGTTAGAGACTTTCAAACTTGTTGTTGTGCAAGGATAGCAAGATAAAAATAGCTGTTGCTGCCTGCATAAATATGTAAGTTACGAAAAGTCTACCAAGTGCATCATTAAAACAAAGTTTCTATCATCAATTTTAATAACACTTAATCTTCCTTAAGACTGCGCACACACACACTCGCACTAGAGAAGAGAGCTTGCAAGCCACTTACTTTGTATATGTATACACTAATCTCAAATCCATCAGTCTCAACAAATAAATCAATTACGTATTCATGCACACCCGAATGTATGTATGTATGTCTGTATGTATGTGCCAGCATAACAAACTGAAGACTAAATTTCTTTTTACTCAAACCGGATAATGCTTCTCAAAGTTAAGATTATGACGAGTATTTCTTATTCAGAACTTGATCTATAAAATGTTTTAAATAAAACCTCAAAAAGATAGCAATAAAAGTAATTTTAAAAGTACTACTTGACCCAAATATTGGATGTAGGTACTCGAAAGATCCGCATTAAAGAAATATACATACACACATATGTATGTCATATTATGTAATTATCCACGTTGCAATTTATTTATCTTTAAATGAGACACCTCACAGAAACAAAAGTTTTAGCTGGCATTACCTAAATGGATATGAAAGGATATACTACGGCATCATTTTCGGCCAAGTGTGGAGTCATTTGGGCACAAACAATTATTGTTGTATTGCGATTTATTTGGCGCCGCTTCTTCAAAGCTTTGCGGTAATTATGCGAAATTAATTTCGTGAAAACAAAAAAATTCTAACTGCTCAAAAGAATTTCGCTGATTAAGGTCCGATGAGTGTCTAAGCAAATGGGTTGATTTGCTCGCGAAGCATTTTCGTTTATTTTTCCATTCTCTCAACCGTTCATACTCCTTTACTGGCAGGAATAAATAGATGCATAAGTGTGAATTACTGTAACAAGCTCACAAGCAGCTCGAGTACCCTCAGCGGGTGCACGCACTTTGAAGCAGAATTCCTAATTGACCCTTGAAACGATTTACCTTGCTCGTTAAGAGTAATTGTTTGAGTAGGTATAAATTATAAGTAAATAACCACCAACATGCCAACCTATAAACGCTTGAATGTACAAGGATATGAGCTGTTATAAGCATTTAAGACTCTTGTAAACATTACTAATGTGAAATATGACAAAAGTTGTTTCGAAACAAAATGGCCATGTCCGCAAATGAAATGAAATTGAGACTGTCAGGCAAGGACTTAACCACACATGTACATATCTATGCAGACATACATACTACAGTACATGTATACATACATACATACATACATATGTATGCTTGCTGATTCGGGTGGTTCGAAAATACACAGGAAAATCGACATTTTGGAATTTTCCTGCTGCCACCCACCAGAATAATGGAAAATTTAAAATCAGAAAGAAATTTTTTTTTTTTTTAAATCGTTAATTACGGGGGTGGCCCCAGAAGTACCCGACCTAACAAAGAAAACACAAAAATTTGGGAGAAAATATATTTATTTTTTAAATTCATCAAAAAAATTTACTTTTAACGATTTCACAGCTATTCTAAGAAAAAATCTACATTTTTCCCCATATAAAATGCATGGAAAAGACCATTAAATGTTGACCAATTAAAAAAAAAGAAAAACGGGTCTTCTTATTTTCGATATTCGTCTTCTGGGGGAAAAAAATTACCACTCTAATGTGTGTATAGATACCTATGTGTGTACAATAGATAATCGGTTATATCTGCAGGGAATGCTTTAAGATAATTTTCCATGGGAAGAAAGCAACAGCACTACCAGCAACTCTGTATATACAATACATACATACATACACTCATAAGTGTGTGTAATGCACACTGTGTACAACATATTCATCCATTCATATGTGTATGGCAATTACTTAAATTACGGTCATCATTTCCAAATCCTGTCACTGAGTAGAATCAGTACTTCAACTTAATGACCAATGGCAGTCAAGATCATTTAATTAATGATCGTAAAAAAAACAACAATAAGTTGAAGCAATAAAAATACAGATGCGGGTAACATTGAAGTTGTCTAGCCAAAAGCCACGAAAGCCCTTTAATCCCTTGTCTTTCAAAGCATGCGAATAGATACGTATGTATGTATGTATGTATATTAGATCTGGTCAGCCCCTACCGAAAGAAAACATTTTATAATTATCTGCCTAGTTTGATAACTTACTTTGAGAGGAGCATGGTATTGTGAAAATTCCCCTTTTCCCATGCGCAAAAAAGCCAACTTCATGTATTCTCCATAACAATGGAAAAGCATATATAAATGTCTCTGTTGTCAATTTAATAGAATTACAGCCAATTTCACGAAAGCAAGTTAAGTGAAAAATGATTTTAATTTTTTGAATTTTATATGGAAATTGACAAAAAAAATCATTTTCCATTTAAATTGCTGGTAAAACCCGTCATTAAATAGTACGGCAGAAATTGAGATAATTGACTTTACTCATCGAAGGAAGTCATTTAGAGCAGTGTGGTCAAAACTCCATTTCCCACAATGTATCGTTATTTGAAATCGGGTCGTAAATAAACATGTTATGAAAAAAAAATTGGATTTTAGCAGCTTTTAACGTGTGGCTAGGGCGGAAATTTTTATTAAGCCACAATTCTCGCGAAATAAGCTTTCCAACAAAAAGGATTGTTACAAACTTGTTCCCGACCCAACCTAATTTACATACAAATATTCACATATATGCATGTATGTGTACATACATACGTATGCTAGTATTTAGCAGATTAAAAGGTAGATGAACGCACGGATTATAGCAAAAGTTTAGTCAACGAACTTTGTGACAAAACTTTTAGAAATGTTCATAGATAAGAAACTAGCAAAAGGGCGAAGCTAATAGCAAAATAAACAAACGCTTATAAACTTCTGCATGGCATTGTTATAGGCAGACCGATATTTGAAGGGGAAGGGGAAGGGGAAGGGGAAGGGGAAGGGGAAGGGGAA
>NW_016159327.1:4090-31608 GCF_001687245.7 Rhagoletis zephyria | reverse complement strand
GAAGACGAAGACGAAGACGAAGAAGGGAAAGAAGAAGGGGAAGGGGAAGGGGAAGGGGAAGGGGAAGGGGAAGGGGAAATCAGGAAGATATCTTAATTATTCTTAAGTGAAGTCTGGCATGGCTGTTCCTATTTACAATTTATGAATTTTAAGTTGCAATAAAATATATTTGAATCAAACCCGTGAAAAATTATGAATTTTATTAATTAACCAAGAAACTTTAGAAGAGCTTCGGTAACGAACCTTCTACTTACTGAAGGCACTTTTGGAAGCCCTTTATGGATAGCGATAGCAGCAGCCCGGGACACGTAAACTTGATTTTTGGTCGTATTCCCAAGATATTTTCATTTTAGGTTTACATTTCGAATTAAAAAAATTTTATTCATATGCCATGTAGGAGGAAGTACATACGAGTACGGCCATGTACGATATGGCGTATGAGTAACATTTAACTTCTGCTGTCTCATACAAACAATTATGGCACATTTTCATTTGATCATGCAAAACTTGTTTCTTTATCGATCAATTTGCATCGTTAGTAACTTGATTTTTTACAAAAGAACAGGCTTTAATACAAAAGAAAAAATTACAAAAGATTTGTTATTTTTTTTTTTTTAATTTTTTCCCCGTTAAGTTTGAAGTTTTCTTCATAACAATTAAAATATCTTGAAAAAATGGCTTGAACTGGAAAAGCGGTATACAGATCCATAATCTACGACCCAAAACTAAGCATTTACTTATCGGCGTTTGTTTGTGTAATTCCAAAACTTATATTTTCGCAATGGCTTCCCCGTTTTACCAGATTCGCTCCGGTTTTAGAGGTAACGGTACTTGAAAATTTGATTAATTTTAACTATTTTATTAATAACTCTCTCAGCTTTGAAGTTATTTTACTAAAATTTTGCATATAACGGTTTTTTAATATTACCTTAGTTATTCCTTAAAATTATCGAAATAGGTTCACTTTAACATATACCTCCAATACAAATGAATACTCAGATATGTGTTCTGGCGCTATAACTCTAACCTCTTATCTGAATAATAAATTGTAAGCGTGCTATATGTTAAAGTGAACCTATACTAAATTTTTACCTGTGTAATTGGAGGAGTTATAACGCAAAACCACGTCTCTGATCAATCAGTTGTATGGTAGCTAGATGTTATAGTGAACCGATTTCGATGATTGAGTGGAGGTAATATTAAAATACAATCGTGTGCACAATTTTAGTAAAATATCCTCAAACCTGAGGGAGTAATTTTATAAAATAGTTACAATTTAAGCAAAGTTTCAAGTACCGCTATCTCGAAAAGTGGAGCCAATCGGGCAAAACCATTTAAATCACAGTTTCAAACTTTATACAAAATTTAGGAAAATTCAAAAATTTTTCATTAAAATTTCAACTTTTTAATCTGAATCTTTAGAACATTTTTGAGTATGCAGTTTTATAGCCCATACAATTTTAGTCAATTTAGTGCACTTCCGCAAGTTTCAACCGGCTAAAAAATCGCATTGGTTTTTGAGAACTTTTTTGTTTAGACGGCTTTTCGGGGTTTTTTATATAACAAGTGCAATTTGTTTATTATGTTTAATTTCATAAGAAATTCGTGCTTATATGGAAAAAAGTTTAAAAATCCGTCACCACAAAAAAAAATTTAAAAACCAACGGGATGTTTTAGCCGTTTTAAACTTGCACTTCATTGAATTAAAATTTTATGGGCAATAAAACTGTGCACCAAAAAATGTTCTAAAGGTTCAGATAAAAAAGTTGAAATTTTGATGAAAAATTGTTGAATTTTCCTTAACTTTTAAACTGTGATTTAGAGGGATTTTTTTAAAGCTTGGACGGTATTTTTATACAAAAATTACAAACAAAAGTAGCTCGAAAAACATTAGGTAGTGCACATGGTAGTGCAGAGTCGAACCAGTCGGAAGCAGAATAGCGTAAAACTACGACAGAGGGCGCCTATAAATCACGCAAGTGACTACTTTAGTAACTCCCGGTAGTGCAGGGAGAGCCGATGGTGACTACCGCCTACGACAAGTAGTCGGTCGGACAAGAAGTCGGTCGGTAATTGACGGAGTTTACCAGGTAGCTACCGATTCATCAGTCCTGTAGTCGCCCCCTCGTACTGCAGGGTTACTAAAGTACTATATGTACTAGCGGTTTACGCCGGCAAGTTTTGCGGCGGCGGCGTGGTCAACTTCAAAAAGAATCGGCGGCGGCGGCGACGCCAGCGCGTCTGGAAACGCCGGCGCTACTAGCCATAAGATAGATTAGAAAGAGCCATGAGACTACTAATCTTATCATGTCATCTCGTCAGCGTTAGGCATTCGCCATGCCAATTCAGATTATAATTATATTTAATTCATTCTTGAATTAGATTTGTTACTTCCTAATTGAATCAAAATGTTGAATGCCTGGCGCTGATGGATGGGCGAACAGAAGATCTAAAGTACATATATACATACATACTTGGTTCTCTATGTTCTCTTCCGATCCGTATGTACTATTTAAATTAAAAAATAAAAATTAAAAATTTAAAAATTTAAGTTATTGGAGTAATTTTTGTCACTATTAATAAATATTTGTAATTATCTTATCTACCGTTATGTTAACTTACGAATGTAAAAATTTGCAAAAAAAAGTTTTGCTTTTTATTAAAAATCTTTTATATTTACTTTATTAAAAAAAAAAATACACACGAAAATCAACTTGTTTTGGTTTTATCTCCAATATTTGAGGAGTAAGATGTACAAGGGAGCTTCTGTTTAAACTCCTTTCTGAGATATTAGCGTTAAAGTTTTTGTTGTGTGATAACTTTCTTCTTGTTGTAGTATATAACAAAGTAGTTTATTGTAGTATTGAAAAAAAAGACTACTGCGGAAAAAAATTGTCAGTTACCAGTGTTCGACTCTAATTTAACAGTATGTTTTTTTCTGAGTTACGCCTTTTTTGGAAAAATTCTTATTCAGTGGCCCAAATTAGGTAAAAAAAAACTCGTTTAGACATGAAATTTTCGTTTCGTAAAAACGCGTTATTTATACGAGTAGTAAGTAGCTCTTTCAAACGATTTATTTCAATGTGCATACATCATGAAAATTTTGTAAAAAAGTCCTTAGGCGCCGAACGCCGCCGCCGCCGCCGCCGCCGCTGCGCCGATATTTTTGTAACTCGGCGGCGGTGCGTGAGGAACGACAAAAAACGGGGCGGTGGCGTGGCTCGGCGGGGTAAACCTCTAGTATGTACCTAAATTTACTTTTATTTCTGTTCTTGCAAACAACTTTAGCACTTAACCTTTAATTAACTACATTAGTGACAATTAACCGTTAAAGAGGATATACATAATTAAGAATAGAAGGGCATATATGTACGCATGTATGTATGTACATACATGAATTCCCATAAAAAAAAAATTTCAGTTTGCTTGTATTGTACTTAGTAACACAAAATGTTCCTTCATGTGTGGAAGCAAAACGCGAAAAGCAATAAATTAAAGGAGCGTACCAAACTCCATCAACCTCGACGTTTTCATTCGAAAGTACTGAATCCCCAAAATGTGGCACAAAGGCTGCGACTAGCCGTAGCGGACACATTTTGGGAATATACGCAAACTACAAAAGTGAGTGGATTGTGGCTGCTGCGGCGGAATAGAACAAATGGCATTTCTAGGTATGTGCATGCTTACATATATACATACATATCGTCACCTGAAAAGCAAAAAAGTCGTAGTTAGGCTCATCACTTAAATGCAAAAGGTCGCCACTACTAATTTTTTGAAATGCGTCGTATCAATCAAAAAGTGAATTTTGAATTTTTTTTATAAGTAACGACGATGTTATTACGGCGTTTTGCATTTTGGGTTACGATATGTGGATGCATGTTATATTTGTATACAGTGAAGGCTCCCATAAGCGGACACCGATGGTCAGCTACTTTATGTCCGCCTATGGGTGATTCCGCTTATAGGAACTTCGTAAAAAATATCATTAAAAATCAAATTTAAAAAATTTTATTTTAATTTAATCAAAAAAAATATTTATTCTTCAAGAGACAAAAAGAGGATGGATTAACAAGTAAAAAAGTCTAAGTTCGAGCGGTGCCGATCATTAGATACCTGGCGCAATTATTAAATATAGTTTTATTCACCTTTCCGAAAACTACCACTAAACGTTAAGCAGGGGTGGTTTTAACCCTATTTCAAACGTCTTCGATAAACTTAAACAGTTATACGTGGGCGGTATCACGCCCATTTTCCACAATTCCATAATAATGTTACTTCTTTTCCAGGGATTGTTGTTAGTATCAATTTTGTGTGAATTAACGTCCTTACATTTCGAAATATCGAAGTTTCAAGCATTTCTGAATTTTACCGTTATATAAAAAGTGGGCGTAATTTTAGTCCGATTTTAATAATTTTCAGCGTTTTGCTTGTATGTGGCAAGCACAATAATCATTCCGAGTTTGGTACGAATTGCTCGAACGTTTACCGCGATACACATATGCGGTCAAAAGTGGCCTTTGTCGCTCCCATTTTCGAAAATTTTTTTATAAACGTATTTTGTGCTAAAGAATTATTGCAAACGTCAATTTTGATTAAATTAGCTTCGGTATTTACTGATTTATCGAAGATTTCGTATTTCTCCAAATTACCGTTATATGGGATGTGGGCGTGGTTATTGTCCGATTTTAAAAATTTTCAGCTATTTGTATGTATCCCGCAAACGATGCATCGATATTTTTGAAAAATCGATAATATAATGTTTAGAATTGCCTAAAATCGCTAAATTGACGATACATCGATGCCAGTTTCAACGATGTTTTAACATCGACTTTAGTGTGCCTCAGACTTGAATTCAACTTAACCATTATGCTCCTAAGATTTTTTGACTGGCCATGAATTTTTATTACTTATTCTTTTGGGGAACATTCAGAAATTTCGAGTTTACTCGTATCTTTCATTATAAAAAATGCTTTCTTAATCTTTAAAAAAAGAGCCGGGTTCCCCTTGAGCTTTCAACGAAGTTGGACCGCTTATGGGAGATTTTTTTTCATAGCGGGATATTTTTGAGTGTCGGCGTCCATTTATCGGAAATTCCGTGTATGGGAGAGTGTTTTGTGTGGAAAAAAACTAAAAACTGTTCGTTCCCAAGAATGTGTTCGCTTATAGGAGATGTCCGCTTAATAGTGCGTCCGTCTATGAGAACTTTCACTGTATACGTATTTTAATAAATAAACAGGTGGATTTGGTCAACTGTACTCATAAGTCTATTTCTACTCGGTGTTTACTTATCGCTGAAATTATGGTTAAAATTCTACTCATATCCAATTTTGAATACTATATCGAGTGATCTGGCTATAACCGACGTGGCATTTCCGGGCATCACCATATGTAGTCCCAAAGTAGTTAATCGCGAGCGTGTGCAGCGTTACATAACAACATTGTTAGTCTCGTATTTGAATTTTGGGATCACACATTAAGATTTTTTATAACTTCCACAGAAACATTCCCGACAACATAGATCCCCATGATGTTGCCATCGGCTTGGATTATATCAACGCATTTACCGATCAAAACTGGAAAGCTCCAACACAGGAAAGCTTCAGATATGCCGACGATGTACTACGTTTCAATAATAAAACTATATATGAGGCTGCCAAAGCCGTCAGCGGCAGCTGTGACGACTTCGTCAAGCGTTGTTATTGGGGTATCACCGAGTTCCCGTGTCGTCAGCAGCACGAATATCTCTCCTTCATATCGACAACTTCGTATTTGGGTCCATGTTGTTCATTTAACTATAATCCGAAAAATCTCTCATATGTACCATTTTCTGCAAACCTTTTCGGCATAGATGGAGGCTTAACTGTGGTGGGCGTCGAGGGATCCGAACGCAATCTTTCAACTGGCTTGATCGTCTTGGCACACCACCCCATGGACTATGTTACAGAAGCCACGTCTTCGGTTACAATTACGTCCAACTCCGAGAGTTTCGTTGAAATCTCACCAACTGTCCAAAGCTCTTCGACTGAGGTGCTAGAACTGTCGCAAGGTAAACGCGATTGCCTCATTTCAGACGATCTCGAGCTGCATAACTACCGGCAGGCAGCATGCTCGCTCGCTTGTCGAACGGAAGCGATAATGAAGACTTGCCAATGTGTGCCCTATCACATACCCAATGCTGTGGCCGCTTATCGCGAGTGCAAGTTAAATGACAGTGCATGTTATTCGACTAACTATGGTATGGAGTCTTCGAATGCATAGGAAATCAACTGGGAATTTCATTTAACTCCTACATTATTTTTATTTAGATGAATTTAAAAGTGTAAAGTGCGAAAGTTGTCTACCAAACTGCTATGACGTCACTTATTCAACTTTGGCCTACAAAACTGATTTAAAATTGCACAACTATTCGGTTAGCCCACACTAGTACGTGTATTTTAACTTTGACCCAAACGGTTGTTTATATTTCAAAATACATTTATATTTGCAGCATGACGATTGACTCACAGGACACTTTCATCGTTCGCGCTTACTTGACCAGGCAAACAGTGCCAGCAATACGGAAGGTGGTCGTAATGTCGTGGATCGGACTTTTATGTAAGTAATGTTGGCTAACAAAATAATTTAAAATATTTTTTGACTACATATATCCAGCGGATTTGGGAGGAGTATTCAATTTGTGCCTGGGGATTAGTATGGTATCCCTAATCGAATTCGCCTACTACTGCACACATCGTTTATATGTGAACTACAAGGCCCGCAGCGTTTTACTTCAGCCACTCGGTCATTCTCAGAACAGAAAATAATCGGGTAATTACATCTTCATATTAACAAAGCAGAAAGCTACTAAATTCGAAATATGCAGTCCTTTTGCCGTTGACCCGTGTATATGTTGATAAGTTTATGTGAAAAAAAAATATATATGTCTTATTCCGTTAAATTTTGTGAAATAGATATTCCAAAAACAAGGAATAAGCAGTGTTTTAAACCTAAAATCATTGTTAAATTAAAAATATTATAAAAAAACATAAATATCCTTTTGAAGCAAAATTAATAGGCTTTTTATATTTTCATTCTTTTTTTCTCTTCTTTTTACCAACATGCTTCTCAGCTTTTCGTTTATATCCGGTTTTCGTATTATTTTCTGTATCTTCGGCTGATTCTGTTTCCCCTTCAGTTTCATCATTATCTTCAATTTCACTGTGAAAGATTAAAAAATAACAATTAAACCTCAAACGCAATCACAATACATAATTTAAATCTGGTTACTTACCAAACTGTTTGCATATTCTTAAACATGTCCTCGTACTCCTTATCTTCTGGTTCATAACGCTTTTGATCCTCATCATTGACTTTTGAGCTTTTACTTTCAATCTCAACCAAGCCTTTTTCTGTCTCGTCATTTGGAGCACAGTTGAGGCTTCCCGCTGATTCTCGTATTAAGATTCGTGTAGCCTTTGACTTTACATAGCATTGATAGAGAAGGACTGTAGAGTCCACGTGATGGACACGGACATATCGATCCAAGGAAGCAGAGGCCAAATATTTGCCAGAGCTATCTAGTGAAACATCACTGATAGCGCCAGTGAAGCCTTTGTAAGTATGGACGAATGTTTTCATTCGTCTAATATCAAATGCCTGAATACATAGTTTTCGTTTTAGTTTCAATAATAATAATAAAATTTTTTTACTTACCTTCATAGCTCCCATTGTTGTTCCGGTATATATGTAGTTCCCATGTGCTGTCAGAGTGGCAAAGCTCATCTGCTCCTCGGTAGCAAAGCATTGAACAGGACGCCGTTGCTTACGGGTATCATAAACACGAACATAACCGTAACGTGAACAGGTAGCCAGTATATGCGGTGAATCTATAAAGCCCACATCACTATCCCACACTGGTACTTCAAGCTGAAGATAATCATTGGGCAAATTTTTCGAGCTGAACAATTGTTTACCATCGGCGGCCATATCGAAAATCTTCAAATTGTTTTTACGCCCTTTACCTCCGGTGGCTACTAGGTTGGGACTTGTAGGACATTGGCGTAAATGTACCATGTCGTCGCCGCTACTGACCACAAACTCTGATTCAGAGCTATTTTCTAGTGATATGCGCTGCACTTGGCCATTTGAAAAGCCGGCCACTAAATATTCGTCAAAGCGTGCCAAACCCACTACGGGGGCAAATTTAAAATCGATGGTGCGCTCTATTTTATCGGTATGCAATGAATGCAGCTGAGCATTCTGTTTGGCGCGCCCAATTAAAATTTCAGAGCAGTCATTCCCAAAAGACAGAGCTGTAACCCTATCATCTTTTTCTAGTTGGTTGATGTCATATAAATTACGTTGGGCAAACGGATTCTCCTCAACATTGGGCACAAATCCTGAGGAATTTTAATAAGGTACGAAAGGTATGACGTTTTAATATTTATAGTTAGGGCTCGATATGCACGCCAGTTTGGGCATCGTCACACGATCAATATCGGTATGAATACTGATAGATTTCGAAATATATATCTAGAATTTTTGTGATATACACGGTCATTAAATAACGCGATACTTGGATCAAGTCAATAACTATTGATCGTGTGACAGTGCCCATTGATTAGAAATGATATGGCGAAACAATGGCTAAAGGTTTTTGGATGAGATGGTCGAGGCGTTCTTGGCGAGTTAAAATCTTAAAATTAATTTCAAGAATACATTTATAAAGCGTAAAATAGCACGATGATAAGAGCCAACCATGCAATTATTCAATGAAGGTATGTAGCAACTTACTTTTAAAGGAGCCCGTACTTGTGCCAACGTAGAGTTCGTGGTTTTCATTATAATTAGGGTTTTTCAAATTTGATGTTGTCCACTTCATTTCTCAGTAATTGTTCTATATTTTACACATTCAATAAAAGCCGAAATCCTTTGAAAACAGTCAACTGAAAATTCTGATCCAAACAAACCGAAATACAACGCACGTGCATAAACAGCAAAAACAAATTTACATTAGGGATATAAAAAAATATCGAGCAGCATCGATAGTCGTGGCTTCAAACATCGATGTTTGCCAAGGTTTTTACGTTTCCGATGTTAAGTAAAAACATCGAAGATGTTTACTAATTTTTCACCATTTCGTTTTGGGTGCGATTTAAAATTGTATGCGAGCGTTTGGTAAATGGTCTCATGGAATCATACCTAAGTAAGTTCCTTTAATAAGTTCGTACATTACAATTAATAAGTGTACATAAATAAGTATAAGTGTAAGTCTTCTAAGAAATAGTTAAATTGGTTTAAATCAGCGTTGGGCCGACAGAGCTTTTAGGGCCGGTTGTTCAATGCTAATTAGCACAAATCGGAGGTAGAAGTTACAGTTAGATACAACGACTGCCTTATCGATCACATGTTATATGCATGATGTCGAAATCGTCTATAATGAAGTTTAACCGCTTTCTCTGCTCTCTATACAAAATGTATAGAAAGCTTAAAAGAGCTTTGCCCGCGGACAAGGCAGTGCCCATCAGTGATATTGTAAAATCGCTTAGCGTCATCACCCAATTTGCCAAACAACTTCGTATAGACTCGCCGACGAACTGGCCGTCGAATGAAAAGTCGGCGGGTCGGAAAAACAACTAAACTGAAATTTAAATACATTTCTATAATACTACGTTCCAATATATAAACCCACCTCATATTGACAAGTTTTACAATTAATTTTTTTCGTATTTAATTTTAGTTACTTTTTTATGAAAATTAATTTCATTCTCTAACACAAACTATATATATCCAATTTCAAATTGTATGCAATATTTAAAGACAGCAGCAAGCCATTTGTAAAAATCGGTAAAAACATCGATGTTTTAATTCGATACTCGAACTATCGAAATATCGATTCTTTAAATATCGATAATATCAATGTTTTTTTACAACCCTAATTAACATTTGACAAATTTTATGAAAACTGCCAAAGGAAACGAACAGCGTCGCATTGAAAAACCAGCTGTTCGGAACAGTGGATGATTTCATGCTAAAAACATGGTAAGGTAAAACCGTTCTCTCAATTCGTCGGTCATGATATTTTTTTGAAGTTTGCCAACATTTTAAAATCACATAAAATTTAGAGTAAAAAAAAGGAATTGTTCAAAGTTTTTGTTGTTCGAGATTGAAAATGGGAATGTGTGCGTGAGTTTGTGAGTAAAATTTTAAAATTAAATTGCTTGCAAACGTCAAGAATTTGAAAAATTCCTCTCAGCGGTTCTACCTTCCTATTTTTTTTATCATGCATGATTTTATGTAACAGTGTGTTAAAGTGAAAGTACATAACGTCCATTTGTATGAAGCAAGTTACATGAACAAGGCTGACGGTGACGCACAAATTAGCTCAACTTTCAACTTTACTTATGCGTTTGCGTCAAGTGACAACTATTTTCTGTGTATTGTTTGTTTATTTAAACTTAAATTTTTTCAACGCAATTTTTGCAAACAGCAGCAGCGAGTTTTTGATTTAACGGGCGCAATGGTATATGGATAGTGTGTTACTTGCCGCATAATCACCGTTGACGCTGGCATTGACGGTGACGGTGATGCAATAGACGTTGTGTGCTTTCGCGCTTAGGCTTTCTGCACATGGGTCGTCCAATCACAGTTGCTTCAACGTCACAATCATGATGCAAAGACTACGTGACGACTACACTTTCGCACACTCGGTCGTGATATTTCTATTGATTTGGCGGCTAAGAATACGCTTATAGCTGGTATTTTCTGTTTTTTGGTTGATATTTACGCAAAATTTTTACAAAAGCCTGCAATTTTAAAATTATGAACTGTGCTGCAACAATTCTAGACATAAATTTTCATTAATCTCTCTTTTCTTTTCCTGAAATGTGTTTTGTTCACGCAGGCAGAGGCTTTTTACAATTTGGCCATATTTGATAGTTAATATTCTGGTATTTAATGAATTTTGTTGCAATTATCCAATTTTTAATAATTTTCACAAATTGTATCCAATACTAATTTTTAAGCAATTCTAATGCAAATATTAACTTTTTCACTAAATTTTCCCCATAAAATGTAAACAAATAATGCGTGCATAACGATTAGCAAATTACAGTGTCGTATTTATCTGTTTCTGCATCTTCTACGATTTGCCGATAACGACAAGAGTGCATGTGCTCGGCTCAAAATTTAAGGGCGATACGATAACGCAACCATGATTGCACGACAAGTGTGCAGATAGCCTTAAACTTTTCTCATGAATATTTCTGTGGTCATAAGCAATAACCGCTTAAGTCGATTTAAGAAAGAATTGAGTTACATATGTATATATGCTATCGTATTCTGCAACTACTATTACATGTGTGTGGGAAATCCCCATCTCGCCAGATAGGCTATTTAAAAAGTTATAGACGACATATTTTGGTTTACCCATAAGGTTAACATTACAATCGAAATGTTTAAAACGTTTTTTCCCGAATTCAGGTTTTTCGACTTAGTCGGTTATTGCTTATGACCACAGATTTATATAACGATTTTACAGTTTTCAATTACATATGTACACTCATTTACTAAAAATTTGGATATGCATCTTCTTTTTCTACAGGATCAATTTTAAAACTTTAACATCTAATTTCACGAAAGCAATTTAAGTACAGAATTATTTTAATTTTTTGAATTTTATACGGAAATTGACAGAAATAAAGAAATAATTTTCGATTTAAATTGCTGGTGTAACCGGCGGTAAGGGTCGTTTTCTCAAGTAGCTTTTAAAATTTATAGGCTATAAACAAAAATTGTGTACTGAAAAAATATATTTGAAGGGCAGATAAATTTTAAAACCTACATGAGAAAACGGCATTAAATGCGTCTCCTAAAAATATCAATTTTAGAGTTTTGGCAGTCTTTTAGTAAAAGAGCGACATATTTTTATGTAAAATACTTACTAAACTAAACACTGTTGCGGATGTAAAACTACTGTCGAGATCAGCTGTTAAACGAATTTAGGCGAAAATAAAAACATTTTCACATTTTGCACAGAAATAAATGTAATTTTTATATACAAAATGTCTTTGACAAAGGTTTATGACGCCCCCACAGTCTTCAAAAATTTAAATGGGATTATGAACATCTATAAGCCAGCTGGAATGAAAGTCAAGCATGTAAAAAATGCGATACTCCACAACGTAACCAAAGGTACCCGGATCTATATGATTTACAGCTTAGATAAAATTTCATGTACTTAAATTTTGTTTAGATTTAAATGAAATGCAAGTCCGCGAGCCTCGAAAGCTAGAAATACCGCTGTTGGAACCAGGAGGAGCTGCGAATCCATTGCTACGAAAGATGGAATCTATTGATTTATCTGATCATATATTGGCCACAGGACCACGATATCAAATATCCGATATACGTTGTGCACTTGTAGCTGGGTTGGGCAGACACACAAGTGGTGTATTGTGTAAGTTTACCCTTTACACCAAGTAAAAGTTCATAATAGTTGCGTTCCAGATGCTTCACGATTTGCAGGTTTTTACAGGAAGTCGTTCCAGGTGACCACCTCCCATAAATTTTATTAATGGGGGAAACAGCTGTTCCTGCAAATCGTGAATTTCGTGAATATCGTGAAGCATCTGGAACGCAACTATTGTCACCTTAATGTAGAGAGGCCCCAACTCATTTTCCAAATTTAGCTCTGTACAAGACAAAGAGATTACTCACTAAGGACCTAATAGAATTTAATACCAGCTGCTACTCCATTAAATTAGTTTAATTTTTTTTTAACCAGTGCTTTAAGAAAACTTCAATTGAATAATTCCAATTTTAATAGTTTTTTTTTACTATATAAAAAAACAAATATTTTGATAGGGCCTTTCTATATTAAGGTAACGATATATACATACATGCATATCGTTGCTTATTAAATACTGGAGTACAGGAGCAGGCTAATAGAAAAGCCAAACTGACATTTTGCATTTTCTACAGGAAAGGCAAAAATCCAACACATACAGGCTGTATTTCTTTACACATTTCAGATAATCCAATTTCACAGCCAGAATAATGCGTTTGTAATATACGTTAACATATCATCAGGAACGTTCTAAAGAATAAGTAAACAAAAAAGTTTATTCCAAACGTTCAGAATGAATAAAGAAAGAAATGCAGCCACGAATTCTGTGCCTTGGGCGTTTTGAAAAATTTTATAAAATCGTTGGATTTTGAGTTACGACTCTAAAATTTTTAAGGAAGATTCGTCGTGTGCCTTGGGCGTTTTGAGAAATTTTATAAAATCGTTGGGTTTTAAGTTACGACTCTAAGGAAGATTCGTTTTAGTATAATAGTCAGGGTCGGATTAAGAATGTGGGGCTCGAGGCCGTTATATATGTAAGGTCTCCTTTTGAGTTAATAATTATATACCATTAATTGGAAAAAAAACTATATTTTAATTTCAACATTATCGTTAATTATTGACTTTATACCACGTGTGTTCTCTTGAAGTTCTCGCCTGAATTCCTTTGTACTTTTCGCTCATGTTGCATTCAGTATTAAACGACTACCCCCGGCAGTCTCGTTTATGAACGGAAACGGAATACTACGAATATTTTGTCTCTTTGATCCGGCTTATTATTTCCGCCTGTACTTTCTCACCCCTCCCTTATTTCCGAATTCTTTGACATGTCCGCGATCCTTCCTGTATTCTGTGAAAAAATATTTTTTTGTTCTTTCGTCATCACATATGGGCGCCCCCCAATTGTGAGGGCGCTATTCCGCGGCCCCGTCGGCCCTGCCCTCAATCCGGCACTGATAATAGTATATGTATATAGATACTTAAAATCGTAACCCGAATAAAAAAATGTCAGTTAGGCCCTCTCTACATTTCATCAACGATGTATAGAATTTCAACCATTATTCCATATTTCAGTGTTTGGAATTAATAAGGGAATACGCCAATCACATAAGATACAAATAAATCGTCCGCTGCGGGCCTATCATGTCTCTGGACGCTTTGGTTTTGCGACGGAAACGAATTTCCCTGATTCCCGAATTACTGTGCGCTCTGATTATCGACACGTGCATCCAGAACGGATGAGCTCGTTGGCTGCCTCCATGCAAGCTTCACACCAACGTAAAATGTTCGAACTCTGTGGTGTAGATCTGCAATCGCAAGCAGCCTATGAAATCGCTTGCAAAGGTCTAGTTCGCCCAGCTGATAATACACAACCAGTAATTTATGGCATCAAACTGATTTATTTCCAACGCCCCGATTTTACAGTAGAGGTTCATGCTATCAACGAATGTGAAGACTACTTAGCAGCGTTGGTAAATGAAATGGGCATTGAATTACGAACAGTAGCGCACTGCACAGCTATACGCTGCATACGGCATGGACACTTCAACGTCGAAAACTCCTTGCTAAGGCATGGCTGGAATATACGAGGTGTTGTGAAAAACATGCGACAGCAGCAACAGGTTCTGGAGCAACATCCACATCTATTAACACAAGATAAAATTGAATTAAGAAGTGATTAACATTAAAGTTAAACCGTAAAGTTGCCGTTATACAAGAAATAGTGACATCTTATTTTCGAAAATTTTCGTGTTATTCGTTTTGCTTGATGATACATTCTCCCAGGTAGAGTATGTTTTTCCCAGCACTGACGTCTCGATTCCAACAGGTACCGCATTTTGGGCAAAATTGGTACCTGTGGGGCGATTTGGACGTTTATATTCATTACATATTGTAACACTTGGCACAAAGTTTTGTTGTCCGGAATTCGTTCACCTTTAAAGCTGTTAGAAGTAGACGGTTAGGTCCTCGCCTATATCCGCGTATTGGCGAGTTCACAGCGATCTCGGTTGAACCTATACATATTAACGTACTATCTTCTCTGTTGGGGACCAGTTGTTTCGCAATGTGGTTGCAGGCTTTTTGTTGAGCCACCTTTCTTTGCGAGAAATTTTTTTGTTTTTGCTACAGTATTTCAAGCTGAAATTTACAGTATTCACGAAAGTTCGATGAATTTGCAGACAATTCTGATTTTGTGGTGAAATCTTTCGTATATTTACGTATTTTTATTTACTTTGTTGCACGTATTTTTATTAAATCTCCTGTATNAGTTTTGGTTAAACATGAACAATTAACAGCTACGCGAACGAACCTAATTCTGATTTTGTGGTGAAATCTTTCGTATATTTACGTAGTTTTATTTACTTTGTTGCACGTATTTTTATTAAATCTCCTGTACAATCTGTTTCACCTGGTTTCAGTTTTCTCTTTTTCACTAGCTTAGTTTCGTTTTGTACTTGTATTTGCTTTTCCATGCAAAATGGTATGGAGACGCCATCGGTCTGAAATGAAGAAAACGTTTTAGTGCACGTTGAAGGAATTATAAAAAATTTTCCAAATTCACTTTTATCGAAGGAAGAAAATGGTCCTTTGAAAAATTTTAATCGACACAATAGTTGATGGATCGTGTCTGATTTGATGGAAACCGTGTTTTAGTTGTGGTATTAGTGAACAATTTTTTATTTTCTTGATTTCATTATCCGTTGCAGGTTATAAAATATTTCTATGCAAGACCAAAATAGTTTTGATATTCCCTATTTCGTGTAGTTTATTTCCGTTCCATTTTAAATCGGTACGCATACGATCTAGTAACGCTTCATCTGGAAAATTTTTTGAATTTATATCGAAAAAGTAGCTCAGTGTACTATACACTGTTTTTTTTGTCGTCGTCAAATTTAAAATATTTTCGCAGCCGAGTATATGCGTGCATCCAAATATTATTCTTCGTCGATTATATATTTGCTTCATGTTTTACATGAAAATTCTTAGCATTTTGTGTCAGCAAATCACACAAGTGCATGGAAAGTGTGCTATAAATAAAACACCAAAGTACCAATACTTGAAATTCAGGCATTCGTACATACTATTCTCATCTGTATTCATTAATTACACGAATTACATTAGATACACGAATTAAATTAGTTGAAGAAAAATTAAAAAGCTAAAAGTTTAGAAGCTAAAAAATTCTTATCTTTAACAAAATTTGATAAACTCTATTATAAGATAAACAAATATGTCGACCCCACGGCCAGAATCACTTTCACCCACCAACTGTGCCGTGTGCCAAACTCCTGCTAAACTTTACTGCTCAGCTTGCAAGATGGTCAAATATTGCGGCGCCGAGCACCAAAAGCAACACTGGAAGCAACATAAATCGGAATGTCGGCCATTCCGCATGGCTGAAGATAAGGATTTAGGGCGTTACTTAAAGTCCAAGCGCAGCATTAAAGCAGACAGTGTCATTTTTACTGAAATTCCCATTATTGTCGGTCCAAAATGGTATCTGAACGAGCGCGAAGAACAAGTGCCAGTTATGCCATGTGTAGGCTGTTTCACACCCTGCCGTATGGGAATTCATTACTGCCCGAAGTAAGTAACTTGTTAACATTAAAGTTAAACTGTGCTCACAGTAAAAATTATGAAGTGAGTAAAAATTAGCAAAAGAAATGAGTCCGAGTATTTTTTATACTTATGTACATACATACACGGTGGACCCGGACACCGGAAGTTATAAATATTTAAATTTATGGTCGTTTTCAGATGCCAATGGCCAACATGTTCGGCGAATTGTGGCGGTTTGGACAATGCAGACCTCCATGGCGCTGAATGTGCCATACTCATGTTGGGACCTGGTCCAGCTTCTTCAGAACCACGCTCACTGATCGACTACTTTCGTACGGACGCCTTAGTTGTGCTGAAGTGTTTATTATTGCAACGGCAAAATCCGAAAAAATGGGCCGAACTGATGGATATGCAAAGCCATGAGAAGGAGCGCGTGGGCTCTGAATTACACGAGTAAGCAAATTACTAATTTTAAATTTTGTGTACTTAAGTATTTATGAGTTCATATTTCATCCATGTACAGTGATGCCGAAAAGCGGATTGTGTGCTATCTACAACGGAACTTCCTGCAACGACTAAAAAGCGTAGAACAAAAACAAAAGCAAAAATATCTGCACGAGTATGACAACGCGCTACTGCACCGCATTTGTGGCATCATCGAGACGAATTATATGTGTATTAATTTGCCATCAGGGATTGAATTGAGCGGCGTTTACTACATGGCGTGCATGATGGAGCACGCCTGCCAACCAAACTGCTACTTTCAATTTGATCAGCGCAACGGCTTTAAGATATCCATTATAGCCGGCAGAGATATTGAGCGCGACGAGCACCTCATCATCATGTACTCGAATATGCTGTGGGGCACACAGATGCGTCAGGAGCACTTGGCCATGACGAAGCACTTTCTATGTAAATGTGAACGGTGCCGAGACCCCACAGAATATGCCACCCATTTTAGTACAATGCTTTGCATGGGCGATGAGGGAAAATCTTGTGACGGCATACAATTGCCGAAGGATCCACTGGATATGAAGAGCGATTGGGCATGCAACAAGTGCCCGATTACCATCAGCGGGGAGGAGGTGAGTACTTATGATCCACATGTAACTCTTATTAAAGTTAACTGTTTTCACAGTCAGATGTACATAGTACACATGTAAGCAATAAGTCCACATTTTTCTTACATACATACATAGGTAAGATATCTTCTCACACAAATGGCCGATGAGATTGAAAGCCTGTTGGCACGCAAGCCCACAGTGAAGCAACTGGAGGCGCTTATTGAGAAACTATCAAAGTTTTTGCATCCGCACCATTACCATTTGTTCAATTTGAAACATACGCTGATTCAGTTATACGGCACCGAGTCTGGATATTTGCTTGGAAAATTGGACGATGGGCTCTTGACTAAGAAACTACAACTTTGTGAGCAGCTTTACGGGATCTGTCAAAAACTAGACCCTTATACCATACGCTTGTCAATTTACGTTGGCATTATACTGTACGAAATGCAAACAGTTCTGGTTGAACGAGGTAAACGTCTGCTTGCCAACGCCAATAAAACCGAAGATGATGCATCGAGGGCATTGGATGCGTTTAATTTAGCTCGCGAGAAACTTCTAATAGCAGCCAAAGTCCTGGAAAAAGAGTTGGATAATGTCGCTGGCAGCAAGTTGAGTGATGCTGTACTGAAGGCGCTTAATGACGTTTATAAAGAGCAACAGTTACATAATTAATCAGTAATTTTCAATATGCATATTTAATAAAAAATACAGTGTAATTACTATTGAATTTGTTTAACTTCATAAAGTTAAACTTTTTTCACAGTCAGATTTACATACATATTTTTCGCCATATAAGAAACAATGACATCTTATTTGCAAAAATTGTGGTGTTTTTCGTCTTGATTGATTATACATTCTAAAAGGTATAATATATCACGATTCCAACAAGTAAGGCAATCTGTGTGACGATTTGGATGTCAGGTTAACTCGGACTAAATCCGGATCAATTGAAGTTAATTCCCCGAGTTGATACGGATCAACGCTGCCGTCTGTTTATGCTTTAACAAAATTTTACTGTCTCGGCAAATCCAAAATTTTATACACATAGAAATCGAGCACTGCGCTAAAGCAACTTTCACTTTATAATCACAAAACCTATAGTAGATAGGGATGTAAAGACATCGATGCCGAGCCCGAGGACGACCTCTGGAAATGGTTTTGTGCAGCATAGCGTACTAACGGTATGCAATGGCCAATCACAGCGCATATTCTATTTTACAACGCCGAAGACGACCTCTGGAGGTGGTTTTGTGCAACATAGGGCCAGTTTTCCAGTACACGGCCGTAGTTTAAACTAAGTTAAAGCGCCCGATCTGGGTGGTTTAAGCTAAGATCAGACAATCAAATGTCAGCCAGCTGTTCAATTTAAACTCAGTTGACTTAATCTAAGTTTAAACTGGCACTGAAAAACTGGCCCTAGCGTACTAACCAGTGTTGCCGCTTTGATCCATATACTTCAAAAGTGGTTCGTGTTTGTGCAAATTTTCGGAAGATACCTTATTTTTCGCTAATTTCACGGAGATACTTAAATTTTTCGCGTAATACAAATTTTGATACATGTTAAAGAGAAAATATTTATGTATGTATGCAGTGGCAGCTTTTAAAATTTGATCGAAAATGTTGAAACGTTTCGGGGTCAAATAAGCTTAAAGAAAAATGCCTCAAATGAACTATGTAACTATAAAGAGCTGATTTCATTAATTAATTAATTTACTTTACTTGCCTCATATATAGCTCTGAAGCTGCAGAGCGTATATTTTCAGATTTAAAATTGATCCAAATTGAAAAGAGAAATAGAATTTCATTACAAACTGTTGAGAATATGATGGGTAAAAATAAAGTCGACACTGAATGCAGTATCAGCTTTTTGACTTAATTTCCAACCAGTTTAACGTGGAATGTATCAGATAACTTGATATTTAACGTAAATAATCGACAGCTAATAGTTTTAAGATGTACATATATTTGAATTCAAGTTTCTATAAAATCTATACATAATATTTTTGTTAGTATCTATACAAGATTAAAAACAATAATGTCTTTCTTTCATCTTTCTTCATGTACAAACATACATATGTATGTGTATGAATGCGAATTAATGATTTTTCGGTTATTGACAATAATAAAAAGCGATGGTGAATCCAAATAGAATTTTTTTTAGTTTTTTCATACTTGATAATTTGATACCTAAATAAAAAATGTGTGATACATTTGATCCATTTTTTGTTTCCCTTACGATACATATTTTCATGGCGTCGTGGCAACACTGGTACTAACGCTATGCAATGGCCTTTCACAGCTCATCTTTTTTTACAACGCCGAAGACAAAAACATAAAAGTATAATTCCTAAACTTTGTGCAAAACTCGCAAAAATTCAGCAAATTTTCTTCCAAATTTTCCACTTTTTATTCAGATTTTTTTCAGAATTAGAGTATTCAGTTTTGCAGCCCATTAAATTCTAGTAAAAAAATGCAAGTTTGGAGTTAGTCAAAAATCGCATTGATTTTTGAGCATTTTTTTATTGAAGGTGTTTTGCATTTCTTCCATATAAAGTATTTTCGAACAACGGTAATTCCTAGCTACATAAACTTGTACTTTATTATAATAAAATTGATTAGGCTACAAATTTGCATACTCAAAAAAAAATTAATTAATAAAAAATTAAAAAGTTGAAAATTTGCATGAAATCTTGCACAAAGTTTAGGAATTATACTTTTATGTTTTTTGTTGTAGAATGAACAATATTATTATACGAAATTAACGGAAAAATATTAGCATATATTGTGAAAATTTTGCTGTGCCAATACTTTGTTCCGGCACTGTACGTTTATAAAGAACAACAGTTAACTACATAATTAACCAGTAGTTTTCAATACACATATTTAATAAAAATATGAATTTGTTTTAAAATTCTTTTCTAAACGAGCATCTAAAACTTGGTTTCCTCCGATATTTTTATTGTGCAGTAATTATTGGAAAATTTTAGGGTATTTAATTTAATACAATTTGAGTAAATCCTTAATTTTTAATGTAGCACAGCTTTAGTTGAATATGTCAACTGGTTCTTGAGGGGCATCCAAGTCCCTGTACTGTGTTAATTGACGATACTTATTCGCGGGTCTGTAAGCATATAAGCATAAATACAATTTATTTATATTTAGTCTCTTTTATTCATTTTTATTTAGGGATTATTTAAAATTACTTAGTTCATTAAACTAAAGAAACAAAATTAACAGCCAATTTCACGAAAGCAATTTAAGTGAAAGTTATTTTAAGTTTTTTAATTTTATATGGAGTTTGACAGAAAATAAAAAGGTATTTTCCACTTAAATTGCTGGTGAAAGCGGCTGTAAGAAATATGAAAATTAATTAATGGAGCAGTTGTAAGTTGTTATAGTTGTACTGCTACGAATCAGAGCATTTTAATCAAACATATCGAAATTTGCAGGTGCATCCAGGTCATGATAACCAATAATACGACGTTGTTGCTCCATTGGTTCTCTGTAAAAAGTTTGTACACAACAAATTTCACAATACATTCGTAAATATAGAGTGGATAAAGAACTTAAACTTCGACAAGCAAAATAAACAGACCAATATAAAGTACTTAAACTACTTCGAAAAACATGAAATACATTCAAAAAGTTATCGATTCCAAAATTTTAACTACCTGCGGCCAGCTCCAAATCCGCGCCCACCACGACCGGGCATCATCATAGGCGGCGCATAAGCAGCGTATGGTGGCATAAATGCAGGCGGATATATCGGTGGTCGGTACCTAACGAAAAATAGAAAACGGCTTAGAAATAAACAAGAGCGCAATATTATAACTGGTAAATATACCCTAGGCCGCCAGACTCCGAGGTGGTCCGTTTAGTGGTGCTGGCATGCTCGGGAAGTTGTGGCCTTTTTGGATCGCGCAAATAATTATTGAAAAACTCTACTTCTTTGCGCACTTCATCCACCTTTTCCGTGTGCTTATTAAATATGTGTTTGCGTATAAATTCTGGGCCCTTAAATTTCTTTCCCGACAACGGGCACAACCATTTATCTTTTGCCAATTCCTGCGTGTTTGCCTGTACGAATTTTTCCACCTCAGCCTCGGCGTCTTTGCTTCCTAAATTTTTAAGTTCTTCATCGTCAACAGTTGTTGCCTTAGCTAAGAACGTTTGCATTTTGTTTTCGAAATTCTTGATGTAATCCTGTATATCATTCTGTGTGACTTTTGAGGGTGGCGGGCCACGCGCGTGTATTATGCCGCAACGGTTGGGCATCTCATCCTCATATGGATACTCGCAGTGATTATAAAAATCAACGGAATGCACAACACGAAGATATAAAATCAAGCAATCAAGCACAGAAATAAGTGGTGCATCTCTCTCAATTATCTCGCCGTCCGATTCTTTATTTTCGCCAGAGATGCCAAGTAATTCTTCCTCTTCTGCTGATGCTTCTTCGATAAGGTAATCCGTAATGTTTTGTAGAACTGGATTATTTGACTTAAAGCCATATGATCCGCCACTGTCGCCATTACCTTTGGAATTATCGCATGCTTGCTTAGCATCCCCATCAGACTCCTTATCCTGTCGAGTAGACAAGTAATAATAAATGTACAATTAAACTTGCAAATAATATTTACCCATAGCTTGAATTTATCGTCTAAGTTCATAGTAATCTTTGCGCATAGTTTGATGTCGGCTCGGACGATGGATTTATGCGCTGTCATTCCATTAACCGGTCGTACACGTCGACTTAAGTCACGATTCACGATTGCGCCCATCTCGCAGTCTCGAAGTCGCGTATTATTTAAATTCCAACAGATCTCTTTGATATTCACGTCCCGCTTGAATGTTACCCAACCTCGACGGTACCAGCGCCGATCAACTAAAGGATCGGCTATAGCCACACGTAAATAACCATCAAAACGTTGGCACAACGTTTCAATCTCAGCTTTGGTTATGGACGGCGCAAGGTTCCGCAAGAATATTGAAGAAGTCCGGTGGAGCGCGCGGGGCTGGGGTTCCTCCTTGACTTTGTCCAAGTCAATAGTCTCAGGTTGGTCGTCATTCGTTTTCGTCTTCTCAGCATCGCTTTCTTTGTTATCCTCATCAACAACTGAGTTCGCTTTATCGGCATTTGTTTCTTCACTTTTAGCATCATCATTGTTTGCGCTAACAGCTTTGTTATTTTCATTATCTATCATGGTTTCATCCACTTTATCAGTATCCACTTTTTGCGCATTTTCTTCCCCATCATTTTTGTTAGTAGTATCATCGGTCGTCTTTTCTGCCTCCAAACCATTTCGGGAAAGCTCTGGCTCAGGAGTTTTTTCTTCCTCACCGTTGACTTTGCTTTCAACTGGTGCCGCTTCTGGCTCCTTCTCAGCCTCTATAACTTTATCAACTTCATTTTTTTCTTTAATTTCATCTGTCTCATCCTTTTCGGTTTCTACCTTCTCTTCTTTAACTATATTCAAATCATATTTGTCTTTTATTTTATCATCATCATCTTCATCGCTAGAACTGGAGCTGCTGGTATCCGAATCCGAGGACGATGAAGAAGATGATTCAGAGCTGGTGCGTTTACGTTTCAAAGATTTTTTATCCTTGCTCTTTTCGTCATCTTCACTTCTATCTTCGTCATCTGACATATCTCTTTTATCATCACTTTTGTGGGTAGAGTTTTTATTGTCATCGGCATCATCATCGTCCCAGTTTTCTTCATCATCAGAAACGGGTGCGCGACGTATCGGACGCGGTGATATGACTTTAGGTTCATCCTCCTCTTTGAGTTTCTTACCCACGGATGTTATAATTACATCGTCGTCGCGCTCTGGCTTTTTATCAAAGTTTCGTTCTGGGAAGGTATACTCTCGAGGTTTCTCATCGAGTATTTTCAGATCATCATCCGTACCACCTTCCAGTTTAATAACTACTGTGTCAAGCAGACGAAGCAACGGATCTGATTGAGATGTATCAACGGTCACTGCTTTTACTTGGCCGTTTTCCAAGAGTTCATTAAAAACTTCAACCCGTTTCTAAGTTAAAATAGTAATACGATTAGGCAAATATTTGATCATAGCATTTTGTATAATTACTGTAATATACCTTTAAGAAACCAAGTTGTTCTTGTTTGCGATTAACACTGTCTACTGGATGATATTTGTTTTTAAACCTAATAAAAGGAAATAAAAGAAAGTCAAACGATCGGAATGTATACGTTAAATATATGTAGCCTATAAAATTTATTTGATACATATATGTTGTTAAATAAATGCTGGTTTAATGCAAACTGGGTTTTGGTTTCCCATGGTTAGAAGTAGGTAATACTTTTTGCGAAGATTAACAACTTCGCACATAAAAAAAATCGCTGAACTAAAATTTTGGAATTTTCCTTGGTCCAGTAGAAGTAGTTGAAAAGTACAAAATTTTCTTCGATATCATTTAAATTTAACTATGAATTAAATACCCAAATCTTACCTCTTGGTTAAAATTTTTTTCATATCTTATTGGTATGTGTTTCGATTGATAAGCGGATAAAATTAAAACGCGATCAAATTAACACACTAGAGCATTGCTCGCCCAGTGCAAAATTTACAAAAATTCGAAAATCTCGTTATATATTTCTGAATATATACGAGCAACGCGAGAATGTGATAGTAGTAGTAGTAGTGGTAGTTGGGTACATATTGTAGTAGCTACGAGCGCATTTTCGCTAAAATTGAGCTGCTGCTGCAACCAGCTGCACAATATTTTGCACATACATGAGTTCAACAGCAAATCTCAAGTAACGTATAGCTCCCCATACGCAAATAGCTGTAGAGAAAAACTTGATTATACAAAACTTAACAACAATTTTAAATTTTAATTCATATCAGAGAGGTAGTTAAATCAAATATATGCATATGTATAAGTAAAAGAAAGTTAACAAACACTTTACATTTCCAGTGCTTATTTTTATTTTAGAAGCGCGTTTAGAACAGTAGCAAACGGTTGTAGAGCTATATATTCAGAAACAATCTGGGGTTTTATTTGTTAATTTTCTTTTACGCTTTTCTCATTACTTACCACTCTTCATCTTTGTGCGCAACGAAAAATTCATTTAACTGTTGGCGTTTAAACTCGATTTTGTACTCAGTGTACTTTCGCAAAACTTCCGAGTCTGAAATACCATCGTCCTGGGTATCTAAGAATTGTTTCAACGTAAGCATGGCAGGTTGAGTCTGCATATCACTTGTGCTCGGCTGGTCACGTGCTGCATGGGGAACATGTCCATGACCGGCGAAGCCGCCGTGATAGCTATGAGCAGCATAGTGTTCGTTCCAGGCATGCATAAGATATGGATCATAACCTGCATTAAGTAATATTGGTATATATTACATAAGGCAAACCAAAGAGATTTGGACCCATACCATAACGAGGATTCCCACGCAAATCGTCACCCCAGTCCGGACGCATGCGCTTTGCTGGCGGCATTTCCCGGGTTGGCGACCCGTAGCGGTCACGCCCTCCCCCCCGGTAGTCACGATAGTCGGGTCTGGGCCTTCCACTTCCTCCACTTCCCCCACCTCCACGGAAAGGGTTCCTGGTTGCAGTATTTGCATTAGATTCTATAACGGAATAACTCTTTAAACATATTTACCGTTCCGACCAATCATCGCGACCACTTCCACTAGTACCAGCGCCGCCGCGTCGATCGTCGCGTCTCTCAGAACGGTAACTATCTCCTGAACTTCGTTCGCCGCGAAACTTGTCGCGACGCTTGCGATCATACTCATCATCCGAATCGACCATGACCTAGATTATGAAAGTAATTAAGAAACGATATGGATATGTAATGCAAAGAACTAAATACATGCAAAGCAAGTCAGGCGAAAATTTGCCAAGAATGATAGAATACATTTTCTGTTCGCTACATCGCGAGAATTGGCGTTCCCACGACCGTCGGGTCTACTTACAAAGAACGACGCTGCCCAAGGACTGTCACTCCAGCATCATTCCCCAAACACGTTTAGGAGAATGTGTATGCTGACACAAGAACAAGCGAAACTTGGCGCAGTCATAAGTGAAAGCGCCATACATAACCTCACTTTTGTATCATGTTAGGAATGCTTCTTATGATGCTTTGAATTTTTAATATCACTTTCCACAGTATTTAGTGTGTATTTATCACTTCCCGGATGAATTTTCTCATAATATTAACGCTTATAAATCAGGATCTGCAAATATTTTTTTGCTTTTTTAGGTGACCGAATGGTGACTGCCTCNATATTAACGCTTATAAATCAGGATCTGCAAATATTTTTTTGCTTTTTTAGCTGACCGAATGGTGACTGCCTCACCGAATGGTGACTGCCTCACCGAACGGTGACTATGCGCTTCGCACTCATTTACGTACATAAATCGTATTTTGCCACTATTGTATATTGTTATAACGTTATATTGTCGAAGAAATTAACATGCAAAAATATTGGTTAACAAACTTACCAGGAAATAACTTCGGAAAAGACGCTGCAAAAAATTTCTGGCGATAAATCTTTTTCCACTGCAAATGACAGATAAATGACATGTGCTGCCAACTAATCAAAAAGAGCATAGCGCTGGGAGTGAGCGTGCCGAGCTTACGCGATACACCGTCAGATGGCGGTGAACACAGGGTGCTCCAAGTTTGCATTAATCCTTCTTTGGGTGTCTTCAGAAATGCATCAGGCCAAAACATCACATGCATTTATTTCTAAACTATAATTGATGGAAATGTCCAATATACGCAACCACGGTTAAATGCCTAATTGGAACCTAGTTGCGGTAAGCCATTTCCATCAATTATAGTTCAGAAGGAAAAGAGACTGATGCTTTGGCTTGATGCATTTCTAATGGCACCCCTTGATGCATTTTTTCGTAATTTTTTGCTTTTTTACAGTTATACGAAAAAAAAATTTGATGATGCATTTCCGAGCGCTTTTTCTACAGTTTCCTTTTTTAACCAGGTTTTGAATTTTTAATTTTTCAAATTAATTGGAATAGTCAGCCTAATATAATTAAGTGAAGGCTTCTGGAGTAGCTTCACGCCTATTTAGGGGAAAATTGCATAAACTTATAAGATTAAAACAATTCGAAATACAAAAAGCCCTAACTAACAAAAAATCCGAAATTCTTTTGATTGATTATGATGTATTTCATCGAATTATAAGTCCCACATCGTTGTATGAAATANAAAACAATTCGAAATACAAAAAGCCCTAACTAACAAAAAATCCGAAATTCCTTTGATTGATTATGATGTATTTCATCGAATTATAAGTCCCACATCGTTGTATGAAATAAAAAAAATAAATAAAAAAAATTTATATTTGTCAATGTTATTGTGGCTTATTAACATTTTTATTTTTTAATATTTTTATTAAGCTTTGTACCACGATTGTTTATTAGGAAAAATTGAATAAGCAACAAAGTCTAAGCGGCAGAAGTTACAGCAGCTATTTCGGAGATCACCACATCTCCTCATCAGACTTATTTTTTCTAGACTTCAGCAGGGATTTAGTCTAGAAAAAATTTTAATTAGTTGTGGCCTTTTTCATTTCAGCTTAAACTACAGTTATACCTAGTCCTATGGGGAAAAAACGCCAACCGGAAACTCACTTGATGTTTTTCCGCTAGACTAATCTTTGTTTCCTTTTTGGTTGTTGTTGTTTCCGACAGGGTGGGTGTATGATGTATTATGGAACGAATTTCCGTCATCCCTTGTCAAATTTGGTTTGGAGACAAACCGGTTTCGGCGTTGTGCCATCTTCAGTGTCATTTTTCGTTCTGCATAATTTTTGTTGGTTGCTCGTATTTATACTCCTTGTTAACTACCTCTTTCTTTTGTTAGGTACGTCTTTTTAGTTTTGCAGTGTTTGCGGTACTCAATAGGTAGATGAATTGTTTTGGCTCGTTTTTGACGGCAGGTAGAAGTCCGTGATTTTTACCCCCTTTGTTTTTGCAGTCGGTGTATTCCCTTCCATATCTGTCCTTAATATTTTCTTGTTGTCATTCTTCTTCTTGTACAGTAGTTTTAGAGGTTC
>NW_016159327.1:0-3796 GCF_001687245.7 Rhagoletis zephyria | reverse complement strand
AGATAGTTAATCTTTCTTTCCTCTTCCGTTTCCATGGTGAATTTTATATTCTGGTGTTGTTTGTTGAGATAGTCTAGTATCTGTTTCTCTTTGTTTCCCTCTATTAGACATATTACATCATCGACATATCTCGCGTAGAATTTTACTCCTAGGTTGGTCGATAGGTTTTTCATGTATTATAAATCCAGTGTTTGCATGAATACTTCCATGAGTATTGCTGACGTCGGATTGCCCATTCCTAACCCGTTAATCTGTTTATATATCTTATTGTTGAACCGGAAGTAGTTTTGTTTTAATGTGACCTNAAACAGAAGACCTTCAAAGGACAAATAATAAATGAGCAAATAAATACTGCATCGGACGTACTGTTTGAACCTCTAAAACTACTGTACAAGAAGAAGAATGACAACAAGAAAATATTAAGGACAGATATGGAAGGGAATACACCGACTGCAAAAACAAAGGGGGTAAAAATCACGGACTTCTACCTGCCGTCAAAAACGAGCCAAAACAATTCATCTACCTATTGAGTACCGCAAACACTGCAAAACTAAAAAGACGTACCTAACAAAAGAAAGAGGTAGTTAACAAGGAGTATAAATACGAGCAACCAACAAAAATTATGCAGAACGAAAAATGACACTGAAGATGTCACAACGCCGAAACCGGTTTGTCTCCAAACCAAATTTGACAAGGGATGACGGAAATTCGTTCCATAATACATCACTAATCTTTGTACTTTTTGAAAGCCGTTCTTTAATATTTCGAAATTCATGCATCAAAAATATAATCTTTGTTGACAATTTCTAAAATACTTATTTTTTAGCACACTTTTTTGAGACTTTAAAGTGGGAGGATTTATTGCTTCTGAATTTTTATTTTTTACGCTCTGCGGTCCTTGAAGCCATCTTACAAATGGTTACACACACATTACACACATATACTGTGTACATATATTGTTGGTTTTAGTTTGTGTGTGTGTGTGCAACTTTTGTTATTCAGCAACCTTCAATGCGTGGGTTTCTGATTTTCAGTATTTTACATTGAGGTATGTACATTTGTTTAACATTAAACAAAAAAAAAATTATATTGAAATCGTTGGAGTTGAATTTCTCTTATTGCCAATTAAGCGCACGGGTAAAATATTTTTGGCTAAACAACATCCTTCATTGAAAACATTTAATTTAATTAAAACAGCCGAAATTATTTATGTTTTTAATGTTTATTAATTTTACATTTTAAAATTACCTCTTAAACGTATTTGTTTTGCTTGCTTCATCGCCATATTCTTTCCGAATCGATGGCACATGGCTGGGAGCGGGCGACAATGACCCGAATGGCAATTAAAATTTAACGCAAAATGCAATTACGAACAAGTTATTGAGAATTACAAATGTATAATGTAAATATAATGTAAAATAAAAAAAAACTACATGTTAGCCAGTTTGCTGGAGACTTTTCGAGAAAAAACAACAACCAGTAAAACATCCAAACTGTATTAAATCGAAGAGGCATTTATTTAAATTTTAATACCTGAGCTTATGTTGCATTCATGTGTGTGGCATGCATGCACATTTTCATATTTAATATGTACTTTTACTTACTAAATAATTACTTGTACTTACTAATTCTAAATAAAATAATTTATGGCGACTTATACGTTATTTTAATTTTAATTGTTATTCCTATATGATTTAATTTTTTTTTTTAATTCAGCAATTAACCGTTATTTTCTTACTGATATTTTTCCAGTCAAAACTAAAAGTTAAAATTTGACTTTTATTTTTTTCGGTCAAATATAAAAATTAAATTTGACTTTTATTTTTTCGGTGAAATATAAAAGTTAAAATTTGACTTTTATTATTTCGGTCAAAGTAGCAGTTTACATATTCACAATACAATATGTTTTAATAAAAAATGCACATCCTTTCAATTGCAGTTTTCTGTAAATATATTGAGTTTCTTTAATTTAAACTTTAAGTTAATCACCTCTTTACAGGAATGATTCGGAATTCAATTTAACAATTAATATAGCTGTCAAGTTCTTCTCCGACAAATTGTATCGCAAATTGCTAAGAATAAGCTTAGTTCTGAGTACGCGCGTTCTACACTGACAAGTACTCAGAACTCGATTCTCAAAAGGAGAAATAGCACTCGATTTTTAAAAGAATCGATACTAAGTACTCCAAAGTACTTAGTACTCACAAAGTAACTCCGAAAAGAACTCAAAAGTACTCAGAACTTAAAAAAACTCGAGAGTATTCAGTACTCAATATAATTGTTTGATAAAAAAATAACAAAAAACAATTATATTCCTTTCTTCAATGTTGCAAGTTTTATGGTTAAAAAGACGTTTGAAAACTATACTCACCCAGTTAGGAGCAGCTGTTGGTTGCTTTACCACTCCATTCATTATAATTTTTCACTTTTCTTTTATTTTCACTTATAGGCGTATAAAATTTAAATAACTAAAAAAATAAACAAAAACACCAACAACTAAAGCACATGACTCTTTCAAGACATGTTGTCATCCGAGAGCTGTTGAATGTGTGTTAAGGTCAGGGTGAAGCCGTGCGAAGATGCAGCGACGTCAGCTAAAAAGAAATACGCAAAAACAAGCTTTTAAACCCAAAACAGAAAAGAAATAAATATTTCGAACGCAAGTAGGGGGCATTAGTATCCACATACATACATATGTATGTACATATGCATGTGTGCATGCCCATCTGTGCATATGTGCGATGCTGTATAACAAAAAAAAAATTATTTAAAGATATTTATTGCAAAAACAACCGACTACGCATCATTGCCGAAATGGGAAAATTTACAATGGGTCAACATGGTTATGGCCAGATTTTGTATGGTTGTATATCGTCGTTTAAAGTACAAAACCGCGTATCAACAAAATGCAAAACCGCGTATCAAGATAACGCAAAACCGCGTATGTGAGGTTGCATAAATTATTTTATAGAGAGTAAAAACAGCCATATTTCAAATGGTTCTCCTTTTTATAAAGCAATCGCATTTCTGGCTAGTATATTTCAGGATTGAGCCAAGAGCTTGTGTGAGCATATCCAATTTTTGGCAGCCAATGTCTGTTACGCGGTTTTGCAGAATGACGATACGCGGTTTTGTACTTTTGACGACGATATATGTATGTATGTATGTATGCACATAAATAAATAAAAAACATTGCTGCACACTCAACTGCAATTTCGAGTTTTCAAGCACGCTTCTGCCGCTCAGACGTTCATTAATACATTAATTAATGCAATTTTATATAATTTTTAAGCATCTTCGCGCTCGTACTTTTTTATGAGGTTTTGAAATTTTTTCTTTTGAGTTTAAACTTTATATTAGCACTTCAACGCTGAAATAGCCATCAGCAGCAGCAGTGGCGGCAGCGGCGACAGCAACGCCAACATTGTCATCGTTGTCAGTCATCTCGATTTGGTGCGACCACAAAATCGTCATCCGCTTAAATAGATGACATTTGAACCAAGTTTCTACTTAGTAGTCTGCGGTTGTTTTCTATACATACATATGTACGTACATAGAAACTGGTTCATAAGAAAATAACTTTTTAACAATATTGATACTACAATATGTATCACAGAAATGCAAGCAAATCTGCCTGCACGTATGTAGTATGTGTGTACATATACTTTGAGGGTTTTTTTTTTGCTTTTGTTTGGACAAGTTTTAATATAAATACATAAAGTTCACTAACTGAAATTCAACTGAAATTGTTGTAGGCAATTTCACATTAAAATTATTCATCAAATATGAACAAAAG